>NW_019942912.1:36164-239033 GCF_002910315.2 Salvelinus sp. IW2-2015 | reverse complement strand
AGGAATCTCATCTGCGTGATCGTTGTCCTCACCAGGTCATACCTGACTGCAGATCGATGACGAAACTGACTTCTAGTGGGCAAATGTTGACCTTCTTATGGGCACTGGCAGGCTGGGAGAAGGGTGCTCTTCACGGATTAATCCCGTTTCAACTGTACCGGGCAGATGGCAGACAGAGTGTATGTAACAAACACCCGCCTCTGATGAGAACCATATCATGCCAAACACATAGAAACAAACTAGACATACAACATAGAATGCCACCAGATCACACCCTGACCAACAAAAACATAGAAACATACAAGCAAACTATGGTCAGGACGTGACACATGCTTTGTAAAAGTTGAACAGAGAAATGGATCACAAACAAACCAATGGCTAGTCTTTTCAATCTTTTTAAACGGGGAGTGTTGATTTTGGCTACATGATCTGCTATCACTGATTGTTCTGCTTTATTATTAATTTACCAGGCATTTTTATTTACCATTAAGTTTACAGTTCACCAAAGTTATTAAGATATGGAGGTGGTGATCTGAGTAAAGAACAAACCAACCTATGACCATGTCAAATGACCTAACGGACCAAAATGAGCAAATGTTTGCTACAGCTGCAAATGTTCAGAGTGTGTTCACCCCCTATGAACTGGGTAATTGATTAGCAATGCCTTTGGAGCCGTCTGACAATCTCTACTAACCATATATTCAAGGCTAATCAGAAGCCTATGTTAGCCTCACTGCCTAGGCTATTTTTCTTTAAACGACTCCAGGATTTTTGAGTTACTCGACCTCGGTAGTCAAGGAGTTGAGGAATTTACTATTTTGAGTTGGACTATTCAGTTGAGTCTCCTCAGAAAGGAAGACCATCATACCTTTGTTAGGCTAGGGTCCTTTTTTTCTGAATTTCCGCCTGACTGACGTGCCCAATGTAAAACTGCTCGTTTCTCAGGCCCAGAAGCCAGCATATGCATATAATTGCTACAATTGGAAAGAAGACACTCTGAAGTCTTGTAGAATGTTAAATAATGTAGGAGACGATAACACAATAGATATGGTAGGAGAAAAGCCAAAGAAAAACCAACCAGACTTTTTTTTTGAGAGCCCATGCACTTCCATTAGAACGTATAGGGAAAAAGTTAAATCCAGCTCCCTGATTGCAATTCCTATGGCTTCCACTAGATGTCAACAGTCTTTTTCAAGGTTTTAGGCTTGTTTCTTCCTAAACAAGGAAGAATTCAGAGTTTTGATACAGGAACACAGAGTTGGAAAATCAGTCTTGTGTTCGCTCGATGAAGAGGACGCACACCTGCTAATATCGCTTTCCTATTGAACATACTTCTTTCCGTATGAAATATATAGTTTAATTATATTTAGAATAACTCAATTCAATAGAAATGTATTTTGACATGTTTTAACAAAGTTTAGGGTAGCTTTTTGGATTCCTTTCTCTGCATGTTGAACGAGTGGATTCCTCAAATCGATGCCACCAACTAAACTGAATTTTTGGGATATAAAGAAGGATTTTATCTAACAAAAACGACAGTACATGTGTAGCTGGGACCCTTTGGATTGCCAAATCAGAGGAAGAATTTCAAAAGTAAGTGAGTATTTTAATCGCTATTTGTGAATTTATGAAACCTGTGCTGGTTGAAAAATATTTGTGAGTGGGGCGCTGTCCTCAAACAATCGCATGGCATGCTTTTGCTGTAAACTTATTGTAAATCGAACAATGCAGTTACATTAACAAGAATTTAAGCTTTTGTTAACTGATATAACTGGTATGTACCTAAATGTTTCTATCCATCATTTTTATGATTATTTATTTGAATTGCGCGCTCTCCAATTTCACCGGAAGTTGTCAACAGGTGTCCAGCCGGCGGAACGCCTAGCCGTAAGAAGGTCTACTCAGTGAATTTCCTAAAATGTAAATAGTAAAACATTAAAGTTTTCCTTTTTATACAAAACTATACTAAATATATTAATGTCACCATAAAACTGACTAAAACACACTGTTTTGCAATGAAGGTCTAACAGTTGCCTCAACAGCACTCTCTGGAATAGCACCATGGTGTAGTTGGAGGACAGCTGTTTTCCGTCCTCCTCTGGGTACATTGACTTCAATACAAAACCTAGCAGGCTCAATGTTCTCATCCCATTCCATAGACTTATATCGTAATTAATTATGATGACTTCCAACCTATCAGAGCTCTTGCAGCATGAGCTGAAATGTTGTCCACCCAATCAAAATATCAAAGGATCAGAGAATTAGTCTAGTACTGAGAGCATTTCCCTACACCAACAAAAACATCTGCTTAACATGTGTATGTTACCAATAAAATTTGATTTCATCTGTTATGATTTGAAAGCATAAGCTACAACTAGCTAGCATGTGGTGAGTAGCTGACACAAGAAGAGAGAAAGACAATAGTTAAACAGCTTTGAAAAATGTATTTCTTCAAAAATTAAGGAGAAGCATTAGAGAGAGAGAGAGAGATAGCTATATTTCGTTGTATTTTATTTTCTCACTTTGGCGTAATTTAGCCTACTCAAACTCCCGCTTAAACAGATAGGAATGCTTTTATGTTAGCTAGCTGGCTAAGGCGATCCATCACTGGAACTATTCCAAGTCAAGGTAAGCTTTCAGTTTTATTTATTTATTTATTTTGACCGAGGCCAACTGGTGTAACTGCTAAACTGCTTGCTGTACACTGTACTGCCTGATTGTAGCAGGTTAACTAACGCGTTAGTTCTTATAGCTTTGTTGACTATGACATTAGCTAATATGGTGACAATGATGTAGGATGTGTGTAGCGGTTGTGTTATGAAGGTTTGGCTTGTAAAGTTTTTTTTGCCTGTTCACAGACTACTGTTGTGTTGTGCACTGAAGTCCACAATCGCTGAAAAAGCAAAACATGAATCGAAATTTACCCTATAAAATGCATTGTTGGGAGATTTGGAGACACCTGGTCAGTCAATTGCTAATATATTAATACTCTTAGTAAATGTATTTATCTTCAACTCGCAATCTGTGGATTCTATTCGATTAGATACAATTTGAATCTATGTTAAACATCACAGCATTGTTGAAAGATACTGTATATGGCACATATGCCATGGCCAGCAGAGATAGGTGGGAGGATTTGACTTGATGCGAGATCTGTCGATGTGCCCTTGGGCGTGCGATTGATCCTGGTTGCTCCTGTGAGTCACTCTGGATGGGAGTGTCTGCTAGATGACGGAATGTAATGAAAGTAGGCTGCAAGTAGAATGTATGTTTTAAAATGAAATGTAAATTATTTTTTTTAAATTGCAAATTTAGGATACTGTTTGTATGTGGCTGCTATGAAAGTGAACTGTATGTGCCGGTGATCAGGGGTGTATTCATGCTGCAGATTCTGTTGGAAAACATTTCTTTAACAGAAGCAAAATGGAGAAAAAAAATTGAATTAACATACCTGAATTTGTAGAATCTCTTGTTTTAAACTATTGGACTAATGATTACACTTTAGATCAGCTAGATGCAGTGTCTGTAAGGCAGTATTGAATTTGTCTTTATTATCTTTATTTATCAATCATAGACTAAATTCAGACAGAGAGAACATTTTCCACAAGTCATTTCCAGTTGCTCCATTGCCAGGGTGCATTGAAGGAGAAAAGAAATATTGTAAGTGATGGATGGACAAACACTTACTTAAATAAAGTGAATAAAGAATGACAACAAAGCCTAGAGACATGTCTATGATGATTCTGATGTGTCCTCTATTGAACCTGAAGATAATTGTGTTTAGTTGGAGCAGAGATGATGTGAGGTGAAACACTGTAAGTTGGGCCTTGTGGTTTTTTACTGCTCCTCCAATGTGATGTGATTTCCTGTGGTTGTTGAAAAGTGGTATGTTCCAATTATATTATCTACTTATTTCTCCTTCCTCCCAAAGAGTGCACTTGTTCACTTCCCATCACTGCTTTGAACAAAATATGGTGGCCCATGCCTCAACTCATTCAATGCTTGTGGGAAATAGTGAACACTTAAGGAGAAAGTAGATATTATTGGGACGCACACATTCACTGTCAATTCAACCATTATAGTCTTTTTACCAGATGTATCATTGCTAGCTTAGTGATACATTCTAGGTGTTTTCTTGTTTACGGTCATGCTAACTTTTGCTGTTGACCTCTATGTACCAATCCCAGACTGCTCCTTTAATATTAATACTGACATTGCTCCCCTGTCTCTTTCTCCACAAGATGGTGATAAACATAAGCCTATAATTCAGGTTTGAAAAAGTTGAATAGAGAAAAGGTTAAAGTAAGACACCAATGGCAATATATTTTCAGTCTTATGAATGGCAACCGTTGGTTTTGACCTGATGATCTGCTATCACTAATTTTCTGTTATTAACGTTTTTCTATACCATTTAAGGTTTATAGTTCTCCAAAGTTATAAGTAATGACGAGGTGATCTGAGCAAATAACAACACACTGCTATCCTAAAATGTAGTACACTCCTAAAATATTGCCTAACCTGATGCTTCATGATTACTACAGCACTAATGAAAGATGACAACTAATTAATAGATAACTAAGAATGCATGCTTTATCCTGTAAAGGGCAATCTGGGATAAACCAAGAATGATTTTCCCAACACTATTAGATAACTAGCTGGGGAGAACCTGGAGAAATGACCACTAAATGTAAAAGACCGCTATGGATGACAGTAAAACCCAATAATGCATTATTAAATAAGATAAGATAGTACTATAAATCCCTCAAAGGGGAAATTGGATTGCACCAGCCAATAATACATCACAATAAATACACCAAAAAACACACAAGAACACACAGACACTAAAGCAGCACATCGTGATGAATGTCAACTAGGTGTTCATGTTAAAAGCCTCATAGCATGTGGGTAAAGAATGTGCAAAACAGCTCTACGGGGTTGCAATGCCGGGCATGGATCCCCCAGATAGAACTTGCCGCCCCACCCCAATTTTGTTTCCCAATAAACATAACAAATAGTATATTCATTAGCATACAGAGAGGGGAAAAGGTTGTTCGTTTTTGCAGACAGCTACAGGTAGCTTCATAAGATTTGGTAGTGGTGCATTCAATAATTACAGCTAGAAGACTAAGCTTTGATCAGCATGGATAATACGAAAATGGCTGGTCACTGCCAAGAGTTTTTTTTATTTTCTCTGAAGCACATTGCGTTGCATCCATGTCTAAAATGTGCTATGCAAATAAAGCTTGATTGGATCTGATTTTCCATCTTATGAATCGGGACCATTGATTTTGGCTAGATTATCTGCTATCACTGATGTTATGTTACTATTAATTTACAGCATTTTAATATACCATTTAAGGTTTATAGTTCACTACGGCTATAACTAATGACGTACTGATCTGAGCAAAGAACAATACACCTACAGTATGGCCGTTTCAAATATCTATCTTTGACATAAACAAGGCTAATATAGTAACACGCTACTGTGATTTGTGAACTAGCATCAAAGGTTGAATTGGAGATTGTCAGAGATTGTTTACACAATAATCAATCAGTTAGAAATTAGATTAGGTCACCCACTTCACTGGAAACTTATATGTGTCACTGATCAAACAACATAAAACATCCTGTTGCATGTAGCTAACAAACTGTCAATACTGTAGCTGACAAAGCACAATGAGACCATATCCCAGCCTTTTTGTTTTACATTGATAACAGAGTATTCTCCTATCTTATTCAACACAGTAAAATAATAAGGTTCACCCGTTTAAGACACCAAGTTATTTTTCAGTGGCAAGCCTGTGTGTGTTTAGGAAGTAACAGTTACCTACCACATTTTAACAAGAAGTACATTTCTTGTTAATTCAATGTTGTAATTCTGTAGACTAGCTTTGTATGAATTTATTATTGGTTTTACTCGTCTTAGTATTCTGTTTTTTGGATGAAAGTGAAAATGGTATTATTCATTTATTTTATAGAATTATATATAGTTGTTGTGGGTATTTCATTGGCTTTAAATAAAATGTAACAGTTGACCATATTGTTAAAGGGCCTTCTTTGGAAGTGTAGAGAAAAGAAAAGGCATTTGGGTAACACTTTACATTACAGCACAAAATAAATGGGTAATAACATGATAATAACATGGAAACTAACTTAAAATACCTCTACTGTATTTACTAGGCTACTTATTGTGATAATCATACACATTTCCTGTTAAAAACGAATTATAGTGTACTAGGGGGTAAGTAGCCCCTGCTAAGAACAATGTCTAAGCAATGTTGGGAAAAACATTGTATGTGGATGAATGTTATGGTTAGGCGAATAAACTATAAATGGAAATAAATGGCTACAGTTTCATTTCATGAATGTTGTTTTTGGAAAACTGTGGGGTTTTTAAGTACTGGGGTAACTGTCCCTCTTTTTCACTCACCTGCACATACATTTTATTTGTTCTTTCTTTGTTGTTCCTTTCCATACAATCCATTATGTACAATTGCACTGAATATGATTTAAAAAATGCACGATTTTAAATCCCAGCAGTCTTTAAAATTACATATAAATAATAACATTAAATAACATTGGAAAATAACATTTAATATCAACAGTTTAACTAATTAAGTCAGTATAACATTGATGTGGCAACTCTCTTATGCTCTGCTATTGCACAATTGTAATTTGTACCTGTAGGTCACAAATAAAGCTATCCCCAGTGAAATTGGAGCACAACTCATTAGCCCACCTCCTGCACTGCTCACACGTAATCCAGTCCCCAACTGTGACTGAAAACAGGAGAAGAGATGCCATTTGAAAAGCTCTCTCTTAAAAACGTAGATAGTTATCTAGCTATATGACATAAAATGCTTTGTAAAATAGCGAAAAGGCAATAAAGGTGCATTAACTGTAAAGCTATCAGTCACTAGTGGAAACATTTACAACTGAAATTAAGTTACGTTATCTTTTTAAAAATGTATTTTACCTCAGACGATCTGATAGTAATGGTGCTAGCTAGTACTCCTAGCAGCTTATGCTAGTTAGCTAGCCTGCTAGCATTTACTGCTAGTGAAGTTGCTAGCTAGCAAGTTACCATAAACTAGCACTAACTGGGCTAGTCATTGTCCAAATGACAGGTAGAAAAACATTCATAACCATTAAAGGGGACCTAGTCTGGGGGGGGCGAGTTGCCCCCAACACACTCATCCAACATATTACTACTTTACAAAAAAATTCTTTAAAATGTTCTCTCTAAACAAGTGAATTATTTATGTTTAGGTTTAGTATAGAGTGTAGATCTAACTATAGATCTAACTTAATATGAATATATCTAAACATTTCTCAAAATTTACACAAAGGAAATAGTGTTGGGAAAATAATTTTGTTGTTAAGGTAAAAAGTACACATAAACAGAATTATGAAGAGGTTGTTTTGTCATAGGCCTACAACTCTACAAATGCAAGAACCATAGGCTAACTTTTTGGAATCGTCTTTTCTGCCCATCACTGTCATATTCAAAAATTTGATGGCAATACCCGAACACACAGATAAATGAAACATCCAGCAAATTTGACTAACCAAAAACCCATCACACGCTTGAGCTGGGGTTAAGCAACTATATGTTGTTTCGGTTATGCAGCTGTATCTTGTTTCCAGTAACTACCATTTCACCTTTCATTAATAAACCAAAGAAACATATCAACCACTTTTTCCCACCGGTATTGAGTCTAAAGGCTCAACACCTGTGTCAGAACATGCAAATTTAAGCAAACAGGTTGAAAACAGAGAATAAGGGATCTTATGACCTTATTGTTTCCGCTTCTGATGTGATCCAAAAATATATAATTTTCTAAAATAAGAAAAGATGATCTTATAATGAATAAAATGTTTTGGGGGTTTTAAGAAACCTTCATTTTTTATTATGGTGACAGTTTCCTCATTCAAAAGAGCACGGAACTGTACAAAATGTAGGCTATACAATACATTGCAGAACCATGTTCGTTTTAACTTTTCTTTCATGAAGGCAGCAATAATTAAACCCATCCCCGTCTGAAAGAATATGGTTATTTTGAGAAACTTTGCTCACTACAAAGGCTGTGTTACACAAGGAAAATGTCACTTTTCATACAAGCTGTATGTATCAATGTAAAAAAATAAAAAACAACAGCATTGTATCAATGTAAAAAATCATCAATTTGTTTGCTCAATAAGCACTCATCATTTAGTTTAAAGCAAAAAAAAGCTAGATTTCCAATTATTCATGGTAAATGAATGAAACAATTGAATGAAGATATGAAATACTGTCAGAAAACTAACTCTAATTACTTGAGAAAAAATACACTTCATTACACACGACAAGTTACAAAATATTATTTTGCATAATGATACATATTTAGAACTCAAAGGTATATATAATTAATAACGACATATTTAAAGAAATACATATGATAATTAGGTAAATCTTTTTGTAAAAATCTAATACAGATTTTGTAAAAAAGTAATTTGACGCTATGACATATAGCAAGGCAACTTTAATAAAACTGTCAATATTTCAATCATATTTCTACCATCAAGATTTGCTCTCCTTAACTGAACCGTATTCAAGTGTCTGCAGTGGGTGGCTCCCACAATCATCAAAAGTAAATATTATGTGATATTCATTTTAAGGAGGCAAACACAATATATAGGGTAATCCTTTCAATGGATGTGTCTACAGGTTTTGGGTCTACATCCCATGTTCCTGTTGTGCAGCAGGAGAGAGAGCCCACAGCAGTACACCATGCTCTTCACTATCATCACTGTGTAAACCACAGAGGCCAAGTTCAGACTGCATATGGACTTGACGGAATCTGGGGGAAAGAAAAGAGTAAGGCAGGGAAATTAGCCAGTGATTATATTTTAATATAGTCCAGTTTTCTGTTGTTTTTTGTCATCTTGTTTCTTTTTTTCTCTTCTCTTTTTTCATTGCTGGGTCCTATTACTTTTGTATTTATTGATCATACATTTTTTTAAGAGTAAGGACAAGATTCAATCTTATCATGGGTTATAAGCAATGCGGTTTTTAAAAGCATTTCCGAACAAGCCGAACATATGCAACATTTACCATGAATGATATCTCTGCGATCACCAGAACATTGCCTTTAAAAGCCGCTATGCCTATACCTCATTTATCTCAACTAACCGGTGCCCCCGCACATTGACTCTGTCCCGGTACCCCCTGTATATAGCCTTGCTATTGTGATTTTACTGCTGCTCTTTAATTATTTGTTACTTTTATTTCTTATCTTTTTAGGTATTTTTTCTTAACTGCATTGTTGATTAAGGGCTTGTAAGTAAGAATTTCACTGTAAGGTCTGTTGTATTCGGCGCCTGTGACAAATTGATTTGATTTTAACCCGCCAAAGGATTGAATCGATCTGATTGCACTTTGTCGGCTATTTACAATTAAGCTGACATATGCAGCGTTTATCGTGAATGCGATCTCACAAAACTTGGATCTTTCAACGTTTTTAGATTCATTAGACAGTGTCATCTCTCCGCAGGTCACGAGATTCAAAATGTTTCTCTTTACAAAAAATTCTCCCCTTACCTTTGGATGTGGCCATGCAAAGCATCATTCTTGCTCCACACCTCAAATTTACCATAAATATCACTTTTTTCACACTTTTCAACAACTTCTCATCTAACCATATTACACTCCTGAATAATGCAACTTCACCATATCAAAATCTGTTAATTTATATATTTTTTTCCACCTTTTAATTATTTGAATAGACCCCAAAACGGCATGAAATACACTTAAATATTTACCGTTGGTAACCTGCCGAGTGGTTGGTGAAGCTATGGTGGTTTGAGGAGCTTCAGTTGGTTCATCTGAGAATGAGATGGAAAAATATCATATTAAAGAAAAGAAAACAGTGCATTATCTACTGTCAGATAATAAAAAACTTCCCAGCCATGCCATATCTATGTTGCTACAGTTATGGCAAGTTATGCTGTTTTCTTTGGAGATTGCATTGGGGGTAATAGTTAGCCTATGCAAATAAAGGTTATTTGTTTACTTATGAAACCAACTAGATACACACCATTCCTATGCAATTAACAAGTGTGAGTCCAATTGTTATGTACTTTCTTTTTTTACTTTGAAACGGTGATATGCCATTTTTAGACGAATGCACACATGATTCCATAAAAAAATGCTAAATAAATAAATATTACAAGATTTTTTTATTTAACCCCAACCCTGCATGAAGTAAATACACATAAATCTTACCATAGGTAACCTGCAAAGTGGTTGGTGCAGCCATGGGGGTTGGAGAAGCTTCAGTTGGTTCCTCTGAGAACGAGATGTAAAAAGGTCATATTAAATAATACTTTTTTCAGAGCATTATGTAGGCGACTGTCAGGGATAGACTAATAGTTACGCAAAAAAACAAGATTTGTTTAAACTTGCGAAACTAACTAGACAACATTCCTGTGCAATTACCAAGTGTCAGTCCAATGTTTGTGTAGGATAGGCGTTTCTTTTTTACTTTGAAAAGGTAATATTCCATTTTCAGATTACATGACTGCCTACTCATATAAACATATACATTAATACACATCACATGAATAATACGTACTAATGTAAAACAATTTCAATGATTGTCTTTACCTTCTGGTATGTCAACATCTTGAGGGCCCCCTTCATGCTCCACAGAACATATGTATTTGTTCCTGTATGTCTTGTCTTTATCAATGATGATCATACTGGTCGTCCGTCCTTCCTCCCTCTGCTCCAGCTCTTCCCTCTCTGCTTTGGGTACCCTTACTGTTCGGCCATTTTCATCCACCATCTTCCATGAAATCTTGACCAAGTCTGGAAACATGTCTCTCGCCAGACATAGCAGGGTGGTTTTCCTATTTGGCTCAGGGTTGGACGCTGGGTAGACTGTCACTTTGGGTTTTTGTACACTATTGTCTGATTTTCAAGAGAAACAATAACATTTACAGTCTTCTTTAAAGGGACATCACACACAAGTTGCCAGACTTCAGAGGTAGTCTGTTGAATCATGATGTCCCACAGCATTTGTTTTATATCAAGCTTTAACTGTCTATATTCAAGTAAACAATTAATTACATACATAAATAAATGAACTAGATTTTTTTTTTCATAAAAAATATCCTTTCTGGAATATCTTATTTCTATATAATGTAAATTAAACTTTCAATATCATTTAAATCATAAGATTACTAAACAGTTCAACATTCTTACCCCATATCAAATTACTTTACATTTCTTTCACAAATTTAACTGAGGGTGTATATCTCTAATCGTAAGGACATGCAATATACTGTAAATTGTTCATATGGCATCATTGAAAATCAGAATGATCAATTCTACAGGCTAATAACAGGCTTTCAAATTCATAATATTTGTTTTTATTTTCGAACATGAGTTGATAATGAATAATGCATATTTGTGGAGCAATGCTGCAGGATGTTTTCTCAATTATTTTGGAAACTGATTAGACATATAGATTAATTTCGATTGACTACTGCTTTGTTTATCTGCTGAAAATCAAAGGAATGAATATCTTACCTGTCACAAAAAGTTTCGTACCAGATCCAAATACAAGTACATACACAGTGAAAATTCCCTTGTCAAAAAGTAGTCTGCACTGTGTTTGGCAGGGCTTGTGTTAAGTGTACAAAGGTTCAGGGGCCTCATGCACCCAAAATATCTGAGGGGGCACAAAGTAGGTGAGTACTGCTTTTTCCTGCAATCTAAAACCATAACCAATATGCTTAATAATAATAATAATCATGTCATTTTTTTTTGTAAATCTAAGCATAACTCTTGAGCTTTATATATATTTTTTTATTGATATAATCTAAGGGGGGCACGTGCCCCTATACCTTCTATGGGCATGACGCCTCTGCAAAGGTTGACCACGTAACATAATGTCACATGTTCTTCTCCATTAATAATTTCCAAGGTTATCAACAGAAAAATAATCCCTTAATTCCTTTTACAAAAGCACACACGCAAATGTATGCACACACACACACACCAACTCCTGGTCATACTCACGTCATCTGAGCGTGACGTATGTTGCTGAACGAGAGACCTCGGTTTATTGTTTTTGTAAAGTTGTGACAGTGTTTCCTTGTAAATTTTGATTTGATATACTTTTTCATTTTGGATCCCGCGGCTCAGTTGGGCTCAGTTGCTGTGAATGCTAATATCTGTCCCGGGATCCTGCCAGATTCCATGTAAAAGGGTGAGACACGGAAACCCAGCTAGCCTAGCTGGCTCGGCAGTCTGAAATGGAGGTTGATATTGAATGTTATCAACACTGCAGGAACTGTGTTTATTTTGCTTTATTCAGGGAGAATGTGGCCCGCCCGGACATTAAATGTTGCAACTGTTTGCTTGCAGAGGACAATAGGGGCAAAGTGGCAACTCTAAGCAAACAAGTAATGAACCTACACAAGCTACTGGGTAATCCAATCCCACCTACTTTTCCTTTTCTTCTACCCCAGCAGCTGGACGCCACTCTGGTCTGGTGGACATGCCGCCGCCGTATCGGCTCTCCACAGCCGACTGGCCAGTACTCTCCAGGGATCCCTCCCCGAAGGGGTCTCCTCCCTCCCTAGAGAACAGAGCTAGTAAGAAGCCCGGACCGGGACCGGACACAGACCAGAAACGACTTTGCCACCCTGGATCCAGAGGTTCCGATGCATTCTTCCCTAGGGGCTTCCGATTCGAGATCGGTTACGGAGGTACCGGCGCCTTCGTCCTCTGTTCTCTCTCCCTCTTTGGTGGCTTCTTCCTCATGCTCAGATCCTCAGAGCAACCACACTCATAAGTCCGTAAGTCTGCCTGAGAGACCGGCCCATTCATCATCCACGATGGATACTACAGCCGGCTCGGGTCGATCGGGCCCCACTGTCCTTCGGTCGTTGAGGGGCTTGCGAAACCACTCGAGCCGAAAGAATGGCCGGACCGTCATCGGCAGCTCTTTTGTAAGAAACATCTTGGTTCCTGGGGCAAAAACCTGTGCTACCCAGGAGCATGAATACAGGACATTAAAAGGCTGCTTTCAACCGTTTTACGACAGATGCCGGGAGTTGACGCTGTCGTAATTCATGTGGGGTCAAACGATATCAGGAGGGCTAGATCGGAACTTCTGAAAATTGATTTTAAAGAACTGATTCTAGCACTGAAAGATTCCAAAAAGCGGCCAATCGTTTCAGCTCCGGTACCATTGTTGGGCCACGGTGTGAAAGATTCAGCAGGCTACTGGCATTACAAGCCTGGCTAAAAGATTACTGTAGCTCTGTTGGAATCACTATTATAGATAACTTTGACACCTTCTGGAAACAGAAGATACTCTATAGGAATGACGGAGTCCAGCCAAATCATCTTGGTTCCTGGACTCTGTCCATGCATTTCAAGGCTGCGTTGAGATAATGACTTATCAATGACGCAAGACCAGTACATGTAATCCCTACCATTGTGACGCTGAGTTGCCATAATGCTGCATCAAATGTACATTTTCCCATGGGCGTTGGCAGACACAATGTAAGTAACTTAATATAAGTCCCCCTAACTGCCCTGAATACCTCTGTTGATCCTACAGCTATTGTATGCAGTAACCATGTGCTTATTAACCAGAGTTATACTGTTAGCACTGAGGCGGTGTGCCCTATTAGGAAGTCCACTGTGTGCAGCTCACAATCATCTTCAATATAAATAACATGAGCAAGTCTACTTCTGATAAGCTTTCCAGTAAAGGATTAAAAACAATCAAGCAACCCAAAAAAGTGTTAAAAATAGCCCATACTAACATATGTAGCCTATGAAAAGGGGTTAATGGAGTCAATAACTTGCTTGTAACAGATGACATTCATATTCTGACTATCTCTGACACTCACTTAGACACCCTCACCCCCGTCCTTTGCAGGAGAAAGAGACGCGGAAGGATATCGGGGTGCCTTGTGAGGATCAGGTGAGGAGTGGCTAATCTGAAGACAACACTATCTACCAGGAGAGTTTTTATATCCATTTTTCTTAGCTGTCTACATACCACCACAGACCGATGCTGGCACTAAAACCGCACTCAATGAGCTGTATACCACCATAAGCAAACAGGAAAATGCTCATCCAGAGGCGGCCCTCTTAGGGTCTGGGGACATTATTGCATTGAAACTTAAATCAGTTTTACCTTATTTCTATCAGCATGTTACATGTGCAACCAGAGGGAAAAACAACTCTAGACCACCTTTACTCCATACACAGAGACACGTACAAAGCTCTCCCTCGCCCTCCATTTGGCAAATTCGACCATTATTCTATCATTCTGATTCCTGCTTACAAGCAAAAATTAAAGCAGGAAGCACCAGTGAATCGGTCAATAAAAAAGTGGTCAGATGAAGCAGATGCTAAACTACGTGAATGTTTTGCTAGCACAGATTGGAATATGTTCTGGGATTCTTCCGATGGCATTGAGGATTACACCACATCAGTCACTGCCTTTTCAATAAGTGCATCGAGGACGTCATCCCCACAGTGACTGTACGTACATACTCCAACCAGAAGCCAAGGATTACAGGCAACATTCGCACTGAGCTAAAGGGTAGAGCTGCCGTTATCAAGGAGCGGGTGTCTAACCCGGAAGCTTAGAAGAAATCCCGCTATGCCCTCCAAAAAAACATTAAACAGGCAAAGCATCAGTACAGGACTAAGATCTAATCGTAATACACAGGCTACGACTCTCGTCGGATGTGGCAGGCCTTGCAAACTATTACAGACCACAAAGGGAAGAACAGCCGAGAGCTGCCCAGTGACATGAGCCTACCAGACAAGCTAAATAACTTATATGCTCTCTTTGAGGCAAGTAGCACTGAAACATGCATGAGAACATCAGCTCTTCCGGACGACTGTATGATCATGCTCTCTAAAGCTGATGTGAGTAAGACCTTTGAACAGGTCAACATTCACAAGGCTGCAGGGCCAGACGGATTACCAGGACATGTACTCCGAGCATGAGCTGACCAACTGGAAAGTGTCTTCACTGACAATTTTAACCTCTCCCTGTCTGAGTCTGTAACACCAACATGTTTCAAGCAGATCACCATAGTCCTTATGCCCAAGAACACTAAGGTAGCCTACCTAAATGCCTTCAGACCTGTAGCACTCAAGTCTGTAGCAATGAAATGCTTTGAAAGGCTGGTCATGGCTCACATCATTACCATTATCCCAGAAACACTACACCAACTCCAATTTGCATATCGCTCCAACAGATCCACAGATGATGCCATCTCTATTGCACTCCAAACTGCCCTTTCACACCTGGACAAAAGGAACACCGATGTGAGAATGCTATTCATTGTTTACAGCTCAGCGTTCAACACCATAGTTCCCTCAAAGCTTATCACTAAGCTAAGGACCCTGGGACTAAACACCTCCCTCTGCAACTGGATCCTGGACTTTCTGATGGGCCGCCCCCAGGTGGTAAGGGTAGGTAACAACACATCTGCCACACTGATCCTCAACACAGGGGCCCTCAGGGGTGTGTGCTCAGTCCCCTCCTGTACTCCCTGTTCACTCATGACTGCATGGCCAGGCACGACTCCAACACCATCATTAAGTTTTGCTGATGACACAAAGTGGTAGCTTGATCACTGACAACGATGAGACAGCCTATAGGAAGTAGGTCTGAGACCTGATCGTGTGGTGCAATGACAACAACCTCTCCAACAACATGATCAATGACAACGGAGATGATTGTGGACTACAGGAAAAGGAGGACGGACCAGCCCCAATCCTCATCAACGGGGCTGTGGTGGAGCAGGTTGAGAGCTTCAAGTTCCTTGGATGCAACCCTCAGATCCTCAAAAGGTTTACAGCTGCACCATCGAGAGCATCCTGACGGGTTGAATCACTGCCTGGCATTGCAACTGCTCGGCTCGAACCGCAAGACACTATAGGGGTCGTACGTACGGTCAATACATCACCAGGGTCAAGCTTCTTGCCATCCAGGCGGTGTCAGAGGGGGTGTCAGATCAAGTCCCTGCCATCCAGCCACCCTAGTCATAGACTGTTCTCTCTGCTACTGCACAGCAAGTGGTACTGTAGCGCCAAGGCTAGATCCATGAGGCTTCTAAACAGCTTCTACCCCAAGCCATAAGAATCCTGAACATCTAATCAAATGGCTATATCCAGACTATTTGCATGGCCCCCCCCCCCCCCCCCCCCCCAATCTATGCTGCTGCTACTCCTGTTATTATCTATGCATTAACACTACCTACATGTACATATTACCTCAATTACCTCGACTAACCTTTGGCCCCACACATTGATTCTGTACTGGTACCCCCTGTATATCGCTTCGCTATTGTTATTTTACTGCTGCGCTTTGAATATTTGTACTTTTATTCCTTATTTTTGGAGGTATTGTTGGTTCACTTCTCTAGGATAGGGGGCAGCATTTTCACGTTTGGATGAAAAGCATACCCAAATTCAACTGCCAGCTACTCATCCCCAGAAGATAAGAAATGCATATTGTTGGTAGATTTGGATAGAAAACACTCTGACGTTTCTAAAACTTTTTGAATCATGTCTGTGAGTATAACAGAACTTATTTAGCAGGCGAAACCCCGAGGACAAACCATTCAGATTTTATTTTTTGAGGTCACTCTCGTTTCAATGATTTTCATTGGGAATACAGATTTCTAATTGACCTTCTTGCAGTTCCTACCGCTTCCACTGGATGTTAACAGTCTTTAGGAATTGTTTGAGGGTTTTTCCTTTGTATACTGAAGAAGTAATGCCATTTTGAATCAGGGTCACTTGTTGTGTCCTGTTTGTTAGAGGCGCATGACCAGAAGGCTAGCTATAGTTTGTTTTAAACCTGTATTGAACACAGATCATCCCGTCTTCAATTTTATCGATTATTTACTTTAAAAAATACCTAAAGTTGTATTACAAAAGTAGTTTGAAATGTTTTGGCAAAGTTTACAGGTAACTTTTGAGATATTTTGTAGTCACGTTTCACAAGTTGGAACCGGTGTTTTTCTGGATCAAACGCGCCAAATAAATTGACATTTTGGATATATATCGACGGAATTAATCAAACAAAAGGACCATTTGTGATGTTTATGGGACATATTGTAGTGCCAACAACAGAAGCTCGTCAAAGGTAAGGCATGAATTATATTTTAATTTCTGCGTTTTGTATAATAGCATAGTTTGCTTTCGCCGAAAAGCCTATTGGAATTCTGACATGTTGGCTGGATTCAGAACTAGTGTAGCTTTAATTTGGTATCTTTCATGTGTGATTTAATGAAAGTTAGATTTTTATAGTAATTTATTTGAATATGGCGCTCTGCATTTTCTCTGGCTTTTGGCCAAGTGAGACAGTAGCGTCCCGCCTAAACTCAGATTTTGGGATATAAATATGAACTTTACCGAACAACACATACATGTATTGTGTAACATGAAGTCCTATGAGTGTCATCTGATGAAGATCATCAAAGGTTAGTGAATAATCACATTTTAGTGAATAATCTCTATTTCTATTTCTGTGTTTTTCTGTGGCTATGTACTGACCTAACATAATCGCACGGTGTGCTTTCGCCGTAAATCCTATTTGAAATCAGACATGTTGGCTGGATTCACAACAAGTGTAGCTTTAATTTGGTGTCTTTCATGTGTGATTTCATGAAAGTTGGATTTTTATAGTAATTTATTTGAATTTGGCGCTCTGCATTTTTACTGGCTTTTGGCCAAGTGGGACGTTAGCGTCCCACATATCCCAGAGAAGTTAAGGGCTTGTAGGTAGGCATTTCACAGTAAGGACCTGTTGTATTCGGAGCATGTGACCAATACTATTTTATTTTATTTGATGTGACGGCTTATTACACATATGCAGAGGGACGGGTAGATAAAGTGAGGGAGAGACAAAGAGAGTCGAACTTATCGTAAATTTTCTCTAGAACCACAGCCCGTTTGGGTAAGGAATGTAATGTATTTTCGTGTAGACGTCCTTGACCGTCGTCTCTCTGAAACCAATCAATCCTTCTTTGGGAAGGGCTCGATGGTTGTAAGGCTCTGGTTGTCCCCCAGAGGTCACAATGTCCTTCTTAGTTGTTCTGGCTTGGATGTTTCTTCAGATGCTTCTTCAGATGCACCAATGATTGTCTGAGATGGGATCTTCTTCCTTTCTCAGGTAGACAGTCAAACTTCTAGACCACTTAACATTTACAGCTGCAGATTGTCAATGTTTTGGTCTAGTGAGCTTATCTTCTTCCCCTCATGTCGGGTTTCCGAGTTTCCAACCATTTGTAACATTCAGCTCATGATTCACATCTGCTGGTCTGGTTGGTGAGGTTCCACATTTCAATAATTTCACACACAAACGTGCCACGCTTTCTGGTCTGAATATGTTCATTCTTAGCTTTTCCTTTTATTAACTTCTACTTGGTACTCATCCCGGATCCGGGAGCACCCTCATCAGTAAAAAAGCTGACTAGCATAGCCTAGCATAGCGCCACAAGTAAATACTAGCATCTAAATATCATGAAGTCCAAGACACCAGATGAAAGATACACATCTTGTGAATCCAGCCATCATTTCCGATTTTTAAAATGTTTTACAGSGAAAACACAATATGTATTTCTATTAGCTAACCACGATAGCAAAAGACCCAACCGCATATTTTCACAATTTTTTTACTGCATAGGTAGCTATATATAAATAGTCACTAACCAAGAAACAACTTCATCAGATGACAGTCTTATAACAGATTTATTGTATAGCATATGTTTTGTTCGAAAAATTTGCATATTTCAGGTATAAATCATAGTTTTACATTGCAGCCACCATCACAAGTCTCACCAAAGCAGCTAGAATAACTACAGAAACCAACGTGAAATACCTAAATACTCATCATAAAACATTTATGAAAAATACACGGTGTACAGCAAATGAAAGACAAACATCTTGTGAATCCAGCCAATATTTCAGATTTTTTAAGTGTTTTACAGCGAAAACACAATATAGCATTATATTAGCTTACTACAATAGCCTACCACACAACCGCATTSATTCAAGGCACGTTAGCGATAGCGAATAAACCAGCAAAAGATATTATTTTTTTCACTAACCTTCTCAAACTTCATCAGATGACAGTCCTATAACATCATATTACACAATACATATATGGTTTGTTCGAAAATGTGCATATTTAGCGGTACAATTCGTGGTTGAACAATGTGAATACTAGCCAAACAGCACAAAATAATCCGGATATATTTCTGACACTCACATCATCTAATCAAATAACTAATCATATACTTCACAAAAAAATACAGGTTGGACAGCAAATGAAAGATACACTAGTTCTTAACCTTTTCTCAATAGGGGGGGCGCTATTTCCACTTTGTAAAAAATCGTTCCCAAATTAAACTGCCTCGTACTCAATTCTTGCTCGTACAATATGCATATTATTATTACTATTGGATAGAAAACACTCTCTAGTTTCTAAAACCGTTTGAATTATATCTGTGAGTAAAACAGAACTCATTTTGCAGCAAACCTCCAGTCAGGAAGTGAGAAATCTGAAATGGAGGGCTATGTTCCAGGGTCAGTTTATTAATTTCCATGGAATCTATGGGTCTACATGCACTGCATACGCCTTCCACTAGATGTCAGTAGGCAGTGAGAGGTGGAATGGGGTGTCTAGCTAGATCTGAGGCCGAACAAGACGTCTTGGAACGGAGGGTCTGGTCTTTTCACCGTTTGGCTTGACGCAAGAGGGACCTCTGCATTGCGTTCAGAAAAGGTTTCGTTTTAGAAGTTAGATATATCCGGCTCTGATTTTATTTGATATATGTGTTAAAAACATCATAAGGTAGTTATTTTAAACCGAGTTATATCAGTTTATATCAGTATATTGCGATTTTCGGTATTTCCTTTGTTATGCGTTATTGTAAGTTGGACACTTCCGTGCCGTGCCGCAATCGACAGATGAAGACGACATTCTACAACCGAACAACGATTATTCTGGAAAAAGGACACCTTGTACAAGATTCTGATGGAAGCTCATCAAATAGTAGGAACCATTTATGATATTATTTCGTATTTCTGTCGAAAATGTTTAGACTATATTCCGCCCAGATTTCGGGCGCTGTCTCGCTATAACGTAAACTGTATGTCGTAATAAGGTTATTTTTTTAAATCTAACACAGCGGTTGCATTAACGGGATTGCAGCCATAACAATACTATCAACAAGGTAGGTCCTTCAGGCCATAGTTTTGTCACACTTGGATTACTGTTCAGTAGTGTGGTCAGGTGCCACAAAGAGGGACTTGGGAAAATTACAACTGGCTCAGAACGGGGCAGCACGGCTGGCCCTTAAATGTACACGTAGAGCTAATATTAATAATATGCATGTCAATCTCCCATAGCTCAAAGTAGAGGAAAGATTGACTTCCCTTCTTGTTTTTGTAAGAAGTGTTGACAAGCTGAATATGCAGAGCTGTCTATTTAAACTACTAGCACACAGCTTGGACACCCATGCATACCCCACAAGACATGCCACCAGAGGTCTCTTCACAATCCCCAAGTCCAGAACAGACTATGGGAGGCGCACAGTACTCCGTGTACTGATGTGGAATCCGATTTAAAAACAGGTAAAAACACACCTTATGGAACAGCGGGGACTGTGAAGAGACACACACAAAAGTACAGGCCTATGCACACAAGCGCTAGCACATGCATTCTACACACACGTACATTGTAATGCTGTTGTATGGTGGTATTATACATTTTGTATTGTAGATACGTAGTGGTGTAATAATGTTATATGATGTACTGTTTTATATTTTGTTTTATATGTAATGTAAGTGCCTTAATGTATTTTGACCCCAGGAAGAATAGCTTCTGCCTTTGAAGCAGCTAATGGGGATCCCTAATTAATACAAATACACACAAACACACAAGTAATGAGTTGAAACATGAAGCCTACAGCCAGGGCTCTAAATTAACTTTTTTTCATTGGTAGCACTGGTGCTCCCAACTTAAATGTTTCAAACTGATTGGGATATAGCCTATGTTGGGCCTATATGAATTATAGCTACTTCTGAAGCACACATTGTGCCCTAGAAACAAGTATGTAACCCTGTAAAGGCATTTATTTATCATAAAAATGTTGATACAAACACCTGTTATTGAAATGTAAAAGTTATTTTCAAACCAGCTTAGGCCTACTGGTGTGCAATGTCACATGCTACAGCACAAACTTCTCCTATAGTCAACCCTTTACACAAATCCAAGATGCCACCAGACCCCTGGTGGTGGGCGCATACAACGCTAGGTAACCCCTGCCCCTTGCTGCCATATGCCTGGTAGATAACATCCACAATCCAGTGGGAGAGACTCTGCTTGGAGTGCCCTGCCGGGAGCTGGATTAGCAAAACAGACAAAAATCTGGTCACATAACCAGACATCCTGGGTCCTTTCAATGTACTTGCGTAAAACTCACATCACACCAGACACAGGGCATGTAACTTCCTTTGCTTTTTGGAAGCAAAAGGAGGAGGCAAAATAGCATTTGGATGCAACGTCACTTAAGAGTCAACCGGGGTGCACTCAGTACAGAAAAGGTGTACGATAATGCATGGAGGTCCCCAACACGTTTAGCCAAGGCCAAAGCCATGAGCAGGAAGGATTTGTAGGAGAGCGCCATAACCAGCGCCATGTCCCATGTCTCACTATAGGTTTAAATACTGGTCTGAGATGACGTACACCTTTCAGCAACCGCACCACCAGGGCAATCCCCACATGACACGAAGAGATAGCGGCCACGTACACTTTTAACTAGGAGAATGCGTGTCCCTGCTCAAAAAGCTCCTGTAGGGTCATAAGGACGTCCCTCACAGAGCACTGAAAAGGAACTTCTCCTTTATCTTGGCACCAGAGCTCAAACGCTTGTCACTAATATGCATATAGCCCTTTTCTTGGAGGGCGCTCTTGCAGACTGATTAACAGCAATAAATTCATAGCCTTCAGATTGGCACCCTCTCAGGGGCCAGGTCTATAGGAACCAAATCTCTGGCCTCTTGTGCCAAACCTGTCCATGTGCAACGGGCAAATGAAAGGCTGCCTGGGCCAACGGGGAGACAAAATAATTGATGATAAGCCCTCACAACTCACCCTCTTTGACGTGGGCTGAACCAGAACCACTGGCAGAAAATAATAAAGGATGGTCTGAGGCCACTGGTGCGGCAGAATGACCGTACCCAAAGTACCACTCGGGTCCCTCATCAGGGAAAAATAAACGACCCCGCACCATTTCTCGCTATGCATAAAGATGTACACTACCGTTCAAAAGTATGGGGTCACTTAGAAATGTCCATGTTTTTGAAAGAAAAGCTAATTTTTTGTCCATTAAAATAACATCAAATTGATCAGAAATACAATGTAGACATTGTTAATGTTGTAAAGGACTATTGTTGTTGGAAACGGCAGATATTTTATGGAAAATCTACATAGGCGTAAAGATGCCCATTATCAGCAACCATCACTCCTGTGTTCCAATGGCACGCTGTGTTAGGTAATCCAAGTTTATAATTTTGATCATTGATCATTAGAAAACCCTTATGCAATTATGTTAGCACAGCTGAAAACTGTTGTTCTGAATAAAGAAGCAATTAAACTGGCCTTCTTTAGGCTAGTATATGGAGCATAAGCATTTGTGGGTTCAATTACAGGCTCAAAATGGCCACAAACAAAGACCTTTCTTCTGAAACTCGTCAGTCTATTTTTGTTCTGAGAAATTAAGGCTATTCCATGCGAGAAATTGCCAAGAAACTGAAGATCTCGTACAACACTTTGTACCACTCCCTTCACAGAACAGCGCAAACTGGCTCTAACCAGAATGTAAAGAGGAGTGTGAGGCCTCGTTGCACAACTGAGCAAGAGGACAAGTACATTAGAGTGCCTAGTTTGAGAAACAGACACCTCACAAGTCCTCAACTGCAAGTTTCATTAAATAGTGCGCGCAAAACACCAGTCTCAACGTCAACAGTGAAGAGGCGACTCCGGAATGCTGGCCTTCTAGACAGAGTTGCAATGAAAAAGCCATATCTTTGGCCAAAAAAAAGAAAAGATTAAGATGGGCAAAAGAACACACACTGGACAGAGGATCTCTGCCTAGTAGGCCAGAATCCCGGGGAACGGGATGACTCATCAGTAGATGGGAGAATACTGGCGAGTCAGATACAGTTTCCTGCTGCCGATATGGTACGCACCGTGCTTACGGCCAACCTGTGGTGGGGCAATGAGCAGTTGGACATTCCTGCTTTCATAGACTCTGGGGCTACCGGCTGTTTTCTGGATCGCACATTAGCTCGCCAACAGAGGCTGCCACTCACTAAACTGGACACTCCGCCACTCACTGCACTGGATGGTCAACCCCTAGGGTCTGGGAAGGTGAAGCAACTCACCATGCCTATTCAGCTACAATTTCTGGATGACCATGTGGAGCTTATCCAATTACTTCTGGTGGACTCTCCTGAGCTTCCCCTGGTTCTTGGACATCCGTGGCTTTTCATCCATAATCCTCAAATTGACTGGCCATCGGGAAGAGTTCTGGGATGGAATCACTCATGCCAGTTCACCTGCCAGCAACTCTAACCACACTGTTCCTGTCCTACTCGTCTGGAGACGTCCGACCCTCCTGTTCCTCTGGCTGGGAATGACAAGCCTGATCTTTCCTGCGTACCTCAGGATTACTGGGATTTGGGTCAGGTCTTCAGCAAACAAAGGGCCATTAAACTACCTCCTCACAGGCCCTACGATTGTGTCATCGACCTCCTGTCCGGAACCACTCCTCCAAGAGGAGGGCTGTATTCTCTCTCAGGTCCAGACTGCAGCCATGAACAGTTATATTAAAACCTCTTTGGGATAGGGGCAGTATTTTCACTTTCGGATGAGCGTGCCCGAAGTAAACTGCCTGCTACTCAGGCCCAGAAGATAATATATGCATATTATTAGTAGATTTGTATAGAAAACACTCTGAAGTTTCTAAAACTGTTTGAATGATGTCTGTGAGTTTAACTTCTTTGGTATAGGGGGCTTTCACTTTTGGATGAATTTCGTGCCCATAGTGAACTGCCTCCTACTCTGTCCCACATGCTAATATATGCATATTATTATTACTATTGGATAGAAAACACTCTGAAGTTTCTAAAACTGTTTGAATGATGTCTGTGAGTATAACAGAACTCATATGGCAGGCAAAAACCTGAGAAAAAATCCAAACASGAAGKGAAAATTCTGAGAGTGGTCGTTGTTAAAGTCATCGCCTATTCAATTCCCTGTAATATATGGATCTGTTTGCACTTCCTACGCCTTCCACTAGATGTCAACAGTCAGTAGAACGTGGAATGAAGCTTATGCTGTGTTGTGGGACCGGATGGGAGGGGAATGAGTCAGTGGTCTGGCAGATTGCCAGTTCTTGGTCATGCGCTTTCCTCATTATATCGTCTTGATTTCCATTACTTATAGAGACTGAAAATAATTCTCCGGTTGGAACCTTATTGGATATAAATGATAACAACATCCTGAAGATTGATTCTCTACTAAGTTTGACCAGTTTATTCGACCTGGAATATAACTTTTTGAAGTTTTCGTCCGACGTTTGCCTGCATCTGCGCGAGCGTTTGGACACGTGTACTACACATGCTAGCAAAATTAGCTAATTGGACACTAGTAATGGAAACAACGATTTGTTGTGGAACTAGGATTCCTGGCACTGCATTCTGATGAAGATAATCAAAGGTAAGGGAATATTTATGATGTAATTTCGTATTTCTGTTGACTCCAACATGGCGGAGAAATGTTGTTACTATCTGAGCGCCGTCTCAGATTATTGCATGGTGTGCTTTTTACGTAAAGTTTTTTTTAAATCTGACACAGCGGTTGCATTAGGAACAAGTGTATCTTTAATTATATGTAAAACATGTATCTTTCATCAAAGTTTATGATGAGTTTTTCTGTTATTTGACGTAGCTCTCTGTAATTACTCCGGATATTTTGGAGGCATTTCTGAACATGGCGCCAATGTAAACCGAGATTTGTGGATATAAATATGCACATTATCGAACAAAACATAAATGTATTGTGTAACATGATGTCATATGAGTGTCATCTGATGAAGATGTTCAAAGGTTAGTGATTCATTTTATCTCTATTTCTGTTTTTTGTTACTAGTATCTTTTGCTGGGAAAATGGCTGTGTTTTTCTGTGGCTATGTACTGAGCTAACATAATTGTTTGGTGTGCTTACCCCGTAAATCCTTTTTGAAATCAGACATGTTGGCTCGATTCACATGTGTAGCTTTAATTTGGTGTCTTTCATGTGTGATTTCATGAAAGATTGATTTTTATAGTAATATATTTGAATTTGGCGCGCTACATTTTTTCTGGATTTTGGCCAAGTGGGACGCTACCGTCCCACCTATCCTAGAGAAGTTAACAGAACTCATATGGCAAGTGAAAACCTGAGAAAAATCCTACCAGGACGTGGGAAATCTGAGGTTTGTAATTTTCCACTGATTGCCTTTCCAATATACAGTGTCTTTGTGGTCATATTGCAATTCCCAAGGCTTCCACTAGATATCAACAGTCTTTAGAACCTTGTTTCAGGCTTCTACTGTGAAGGGGGAGCGAATAAGAGCTGTTTGACTAAGGGGTCTGGCAGAAGGCCATGAGAGTAAGCTGCGTTCCATTTAATTTCTATAGACAAAGGAATTGTCCGTTTGAACCATTATTGAAGATTTATGATAAAAACATCCAAAAGATTTATTCTATACATCGTTTGACATGTTTCTACGAACTGTAATATAACTTTTTTGACTTTTCGCCTGGACTTGCCCGCGCCTTGTGAACTTCGATTGGTGACCTAAATGCGTTAACAAAAAGGAGGTATTTGGACATAAAGATGAACTTTATCGAACAAACAAACATTTATTGTGGAACTGGGATTGCTTGTGCATTCTGATGAAGATCATCAAAGGTAAGTGAATATTTATAACGCTATTTCTGACTTTTACTGACTCCACAACATGGCGGGTATCTGTATGGCTTGTTTTTGTGTCTGAGCGCTGTAATCAGATTATTGCATGGTGTACATTTTCCGTAAAGCTTTTTTGAAATTTGACACAGCGGTTGCATTAAAACTTCTTGGAACTATAATGCTGTTCCGCATTAGCATATTTGGGTCTCCAAATTAAACTGCCTCGTGCTAAATTCTTGATCGTACAATATGCATATTATTGTTATTATTGGATAGAAAACACTTTCTAGTTTCTATAGCCGTTGGAATTTTGTCTCTGAGTGGTACAGAACAATATCTACAGCACTTTTCATGACAGGGGTCAGATTTCAGAAATTTTTACCCCTGATCTGGAGTCTGTTTTTAAGGCGACAGTGAATGCTATGAAGAAACCGACACTGCCTACGTCTTCCTCTGGGTGTCTGTACGTCATCACGTTTTGAATGGAGTCGATTGCACAATCACAGCCACTATAAAACAAGAAAACGTGGAAGTACCACTCTCTTTTCTTCGCGCGTCACAAGCAGGATGGACATCGGACTTGCCTCATTCCAAATCGTTGTTTAACCAGTAATATTTGTCTGGTCATGTTTTTACTCGTTATAGTTGTTAAAAACATCATAATGTAGTTAATTTGAACCGTTTTATAGCAATTTATATCCGTTTAGTGCGATTCTGAGGAATTTCTTTGTCGTGCACTTTTAAGCTTTGGGAACGTTTCGGGGTCTCGGTCGTTGTTAGTGGACATTTCGAAGGACAGAGGACATCTATCGACCAAAAGAAGTTTATAACATAGAAAGGATACATTGCCCAAGCTGTCTCTTATACACATCTAGATGTGTATAAGAGACAGGGGCGGTTGCATTAAGAACTAATTTGTCTTTCGATTCCTGTCAACCCTGTATTTTTTAGTCAAGTATATGATTAGCTTTCGATTAAACTAGATCACTCTGAAAGCTGACGTCCCTCATTTTGATGCTTGAGTTGTGACTATTTCCATTGTATAACCACGGTTTTGTATGGCTAAATATGCACATTTTCGAACAAACTGTATATGTATGTTGTAAAATGATGTTACAGGAGTGTCATCGGAAGAATTCTGAGAAGGTTAGTGAAAAAATTAATATATTTTGGCGGTGATTACGTTATAGCGCTCTTTGGCTGGAATCGATGCTCTGGTAACGTTTTCACATGTGGTATGCTAACTTATCGATTTATTGTGTTTTCGCTGTAAAACGCTTAGAAAATCTGAAATATTGTCTGGAATCACAAGATCTGGGTCTTTCCATTGCTATGCTTTGTCTATTCTTATGAAATGTTTTATGATGAGTAAATTGGTCATACACGTTGCTCTCTATAGTAATTCTAGTCGTCTTGTGATGGTCGGTGCAATTGTAAACTGTGATTTCTACCTGAAATATGCACTTTTTTCTAACAAAACCTATCCTATACCATAAATATGTTATCAGACTGTCATCTGAAGAGGTTTTTTCTTGGTTAGTGGCTATCAATATCTTAGTATAGCCGAATTGGTGATAGCAACTGGAAGTAAGAAACTGATGGAGTTAGAAAAGTGGTGTATTTTGCTAACGTGTTTAGCTAATAGATTTACATATTTTGTCTTCCCTGTAAAACATTTTAAAAATCTGAAATGGTGGCTTTATTCACAAGATCTGTATCTTTCATCTGGTGTCTTGGACTTGTGATTTAATGATATTTAGATGCTACTATCTACTTGTGAAGCTATGCTAGCTATGCTAATCAGTGTGTGGGGGGGTGGGGGGGGATCCCGGACCCGGGGTAGAGGCTCGTTAGAGGTTAAGGAGAAGTATATATTTAATTCTGTGCATAACACTTGTGTCTTTTGTCAAAGTTTATGATGAGTATTTCTGTAAAGTGATGTGGCTCTCTGCAAATGCGCTGGATGTTTTTGAGGCACAACATTACTAAACATGACGCGCCAGTGTAAACTGAGATTTTTGGATATAAATATGAACTTTATCGAACGAAACATACATGTATTTTGTAACATGAAGTCCTATGAGTGCCATCTGATGAAGATCAGTGATTCTCTATTTCTGCTTTTTGTGACTACTTTCTTTGGCTGGAAAATGGCTGTATGTTTTTGTGACTAGGCTCTGACCTAACATAATCGTATGGTGTGCTTTCGCTGTAAAGGCTTTTTGAAATCGAACACGATGGGTAGATTAACAAGAAGTTAAGCTTTAATTTGGTGTATTGCACTTGTGAAAGTAAAAAATATTTCTGCAGGTGAATTTTGCACTCTGCCTTTTCAGCGGCTGATTTTGTTTGGCCATCCACTTCACCTGCAGGAGTGGGTTTTTTCTTTGTTGGGAAGAAGGATGGGGAATTACGTCCCTGTATTGATTACTGGGGTTTAAATAACATTACCATCAAGAACCGTTCCCCCTTCCTCTTATGTCATCAGATTTTGAGAGACTACAGGGAGCTATGGTTTTCTCTAAGTTCGATTTAAAGAACGCGTACAGTCTGGTGCGCATCAGACAGAGAGACGAGTGTAAAGACAGCTTTCAACACTCCCAAGTGACATTATGACTACCGGGTAATGCCGTTTGTACTTACTAATGCTCCAGCCCTTTTCCAGGCCCTGGTTAATGATGTGCTGCGCGACTTCCTTCACCATTTGGTGTTTGTGTACCTGGATGACATCCTCATCTTCTCCAAGTCCATGGTTGAACACGTCCAACATGTCCGCCAGGTTCTTCAAAGACTCCTCGCTCATCACTTATTCGTGAAGGCTGAAAAGTGTGAGTTTCACATTCCTCTGATCTCCTTCCTGTGGTACATTGTGTCTCAGGGCTGTGTACAGATGGACTCCCAAAAGGTAGGAGGCCCAGCACGATCAAGAGAGTTCAGTGTTTTTGAGTTTTGCTAATTTCTGCCGGAGATTTGTGAGAAACGTTAGTGCTGTGGCGGCACCATTGACAACACTCAACAAGGGCTCGGCTGGGCATGTATGTTGGACCTGCTGCTGAGAAGGCATTCCAGGGCCTGAAACGTCGGTTTTCTTCTGCACCCATTCTCGTTCATGCGGGTCCTTCTCTTCCCTTCGTGGTAGTGGGTGTGGTTCTGTCTCAGCGCTAGGCAAAGGCTAAAAGCTTCATCCCTCTGCCTTCTTCTCCAGGCGTCTCAGTCCAGTGGAGAGAAACTATGATATCGGCAATCGGGAGCTTCTTGCGGTCAAACTGGCTTTGGAGGAGTGGCGGCACTGGTTGGAGGGCTCGGAACATCCCTCACGGATTGGATTGACGACAAGAACCTGGCCAACATCCAGGATGCTAAACGCCTCGATCCCCGACAGGCTCATTGGGCTCTTTTCTTCACTCCGATCAGATTCACGTTATCATACCGTCCGGGGTCTTAGAACGTGAAGACGGATGCCCTTTCTCGCCAGTTCCCCAGCTTCAGTGAGGATCGGCCGCTTGAATCCATCATCTCAGGTCGCTCATCCTCACGCCGGTGTCCTGGGGTATAGAGACTGTAGTGATGGAGGCGCAAGGTAGGGAGGCAGTTCCAGACGGCTGTCCAACGAACATACTTTTTGTTCCTCTTGGGGCATGGTCCAAGGTACTTCAGTGGGCTCACTCGCCGCGTCTCACCTCTCATCCAGGAGGGCAGCGAACGCTAGAGATTTTGAGGAGGAGGTTTTGGTGGCCCTCGGCGGAGGCGGACACTCAAACCTTCGTAGCTGCTTGTCCGACCTGCACCATGAACAAGACTCCTCGTCAGCAGCCTCTGGGGCTTCTTCATCCACTGCCTAAACCTTCTGGACCCTGGTCCCATCTCTCTTTGGATTTCATCACGGGCCTTCCATCCTCAGAGGGACACACAGTTGTCCTGGGCATTGTGGACTGCTTTTCCAAGGCGGGACATTTCATTCCGCTGCCTAAGCTTCCATCTGCCCGTGAGACTGCTCAGCTAACCTCTTAGCGTGGAAATCCGGGATACAATTCGACAACATCCGGTGAAATCGGAGCGCGCCAAATTCAAAATATAAATCGTAATATTAAACATTCATGAAAATACAAGTGTCCTACATCATTTAAAAGCTTAACTTCGTGTTAATCCCGCCACTTTCTCAGATTTCAAAAAGGCTTTACAGCGAAAGAATACCATCGGATTATCTGAGGACAGCGCCCAGCGTACAAAAGCATTACAAACATTTTCCAAACAAGCAGAGAAGTCACGAAAGTCCGAAATTTCGCTATAAAATAAATCAATTACCTTTGAAGATCTTCCTCTGTTTGCAATCTGGTCCCAGCTACATCACAAATGGTAGTTTTGTTTGATAAAGTCCTTCTTTGTGTCCCAAGAAAGTCTGTTTAGTTGGCGCGCTTGATTCAGCAATCCACCGGTTTCTCTCATTCAAAATGCATACAAATGAATCCCAAAAGTTACCAATAAACTTTGTCCAAACAAGTCAAACAACATTTGTAATCAATCCTCAGGTACCCTAATATGTAAATAAACGATACAATTTAAGACGGAGAATAGTATGTTCATTACCGGAGATAAATAAAGAAGTGCGCACCCTCACCGACGCGCACCACAATACTACAGCCAAAATGGGAGCCACCTGGAAAAACTACAATTTCTAGCTCATTTAAAAAAAATAAGCCTCAAACTCTTCTAAAGACTTGTGACATCTAGTGGAAGCCCTAGCAACTGCAATCTGGGAGGTATTCCTTTGATTTTCCCATAAACAAGGATTTGGATGGGCAGACACCTAAAAAAAAGAAAATTTCGGGTGGATTCTCCTCGGGTTTTTGCCTGCCATATCAGTTCTGTTATACTCACAGACGTTATTTTAACAGTTTTAGAAACTTCAGAGTGTTTTCTATCCAATACTACCAATCATATGCATATCCTAGCTTACGGGTCCAGTTTACCATTGGCACATCAGTCATCCGAATTACCGAATATTGCCACCGGCCCTCAAGAAGCTAGTCGTTCAGCACGTTGTCCACCTTCACAAACTTCTTCTGGACATAGTCTCCGACCGGGGTCCCCAGTTTGCCTCCCGATTTTGGAGGGAATTCTGTACTCTACTGAGGTCATCAGCCAGTCTGTCTTCGGGTTATCACCTTCAGTCCAACGGTCAAACTGAGCAGGTGAACCAGGATCTGGAGACCGGTTTAGAGTGCTGTGTGTCTGCCAACCCCGCCACTTGGAGTCAGCACCTTCCCTGGGTGGAGTCCTTCCACTCAACGCCTCATCTCTCGTTGCCGCCGTACTTGAAAGAGGGCTGGGTCAGCGCTCCTGAGGTCCTCAGCTCAGGTTCAAAGTCAGGCCAACCATCATCGCTGCCCGAGTCCCCTCCTGTGTCCAGGCCAGATGGTCTGGTTGTCTACTAAGGATCTGCCACTACGCGTGGAATCTAAGAAGTTGTCTCCCCGGTACGTTGTCCCATTCAAGGTTCTACGGCGCATCAATCCAGTGGTCTATTGTCTTTGTGTTCCCTGGTCCATGAAGGTCCATCCCACCTTCCACATCTCCAGACTCAAGCCTGTGGTATTTATTCCACTGGTTCCGGACCACTCGGCCTCCACCTCCTCCTCCTCTCATGATAGCGGGACAGCCAGCCTACACTGTGCGACACATCCTCTCCAGCCGTCAGATCCGGCAGGGGACTAAGTATCTCGTGGATTGGGAGGGTTACAGTCCTGAGGAACGATCCTGGGTTCCGGCCCGGGACATTTTGTACCCCGGACTCATTCAGGACTTCCGTCGACGTTAACCTACCCATGGTGGAACGTCAGGAGCCGTTCCTTGGGGGGGGGGGGGGGGTCCTGTCACAGGATAGGTGTCATCTTTGACTGTACTCCCTAAGGGTGCCCTTTATGTTTTTTCTAGTGTCCAGGTGAGCCTGATTGGTCTTATTGGGTTCACCTGTTGAATCACTATTTAGGTTCCTCTGTCGACTGGGCCGGTTGCTTAGGTCTCTTGTTTTGTTTAGTGTACTTGTGTGCTGTTGCTTTGTTGTTTTGCTGTGAAGACTTTAGTAAATGTTCTGGATTTACCCTCACCTCTGCCTGCTGTGTTTCTCTGCGCCTGGGTCTGAGTTCGTACTAGCATTATTGTCATAACTGATTGCGCTAGCAAATTGAAGAATAACTAATTGTTCATGATCAGGAAACTTATGAGAAGAAATACGAACTAAAACACACAACGTCCAGTGGGTGAGCACACTCTACCACCATGTTACAGTTTAGTTGGCGCTACTTAGGACAGTCTCGTTTTCCAAAGGTATATTTTAGTTGCGTGGATCATTCCTGTTCACACCGAGATGAAGAGCAGAATGATTGAAGGAATGAATATGAGCCTCACGCTTATAACCTGTGGAAAGTGCGGCTTCCAGCAAGGCACGGATTTTACTGTCTGGCGTGATTGTAGATCCTTCAACCGAAGTTGCGAGAGTGCGACTCCTCAAAATATGTTGTACCGAAGTTGACCTACTGAAAGAGAACCATAGAGTTATTGTACAAGCTGTGTAGAAAAGGTTTTCACTGTGCGTTCCCAAGTCCCAGCAGGCTCAGTAGTAGGAAGCCACTTTAACTGACTGGATCTTCAGCTCACTGAACTCAGATTCGCACCCAACAGAGAAATCTGCTCTCTGAGGATATGGTATCAGGGGTGACAGAATTGTTTTCAAAATCAATGCCTGGAATCCAAGTGAAGTGTTCACCCTTTCTTTTCCAGTACTAATAGACAATATGTCTCTCTCTCCTAGTCTCTGATACTTGGTCCTGTTGCAGCCACTGTCCTGAAGCGGCCTCTGCAAAAAAGAAATGGATCACTAAAAACTACTTCTATCAAATATTTGGATGAACCACTTGCCCAGAAAATGGAATATATTGTTATATCACATTCCATGTTCAGTGAATATGTGCTGAAGAATTGAGAAAATCAAAAGAGATATCAAATGAAAACATTAAACAATATGATTATGAAAAATAAATGATCACTGAAAATCTAATTGATTTCACAGATCTTTACTGAAGTATGATTTGTATCATACAGTCGATAATGAAGATGAGAGGTGATACACCAGCTGAGAGTGACATTTCAAACAGTTCCTCCCTGCTGTTCAAAAACTTGTTTTTTCTCTTCCATTCATTCAGAGCTTGATTATAACCACAGAGTTTTTGTACAGGGTGTGTGGATCAGTTCTCACTGTGGGTTCCCAGACCGATAGCAGGCACAGTAGTAGGTGGCAGAATGGGAGACTTTAACTAACTGGATCTTCAGATCACATCTGTTATTTCTCACGGATGAGAAATCATCTTTTTGAGGATGGTTGTACCTTGCATCGACAGCGCAGTTACCCTTTTTGATGTCGAGAATCAAGGTAAAAGGTTCTCCGTCTTTCTTCTGGTACCAGAAGACATACGTTCCACACTGATCATTGTATTCGCAGCTGAAGGAGACAGCCTGTCCCTGTGTCCTAGTCCATGATATCTCCTGGTCCAATTTCTGCCCTGCCACTGACACTGCAATGACAGAATGACAACAACAACACACTCAGACAAAAATACATTAGCAAAAGTTATAAGTAAATACGTGTCCACAATCTTTGCATCAATCATAGACTAAATTCAGACAGAGAGAACATTTTCCACAAGTCATTTCCAGTTGCTCCATTGCCAGGGTGCATTGAAGGAGAAAATAAATATTGTAAGTGATGGATGGACAAACACTTACTTAAATAAAGTGAATAAAGAAGGACCACAAAGCCTAAAGACATGTCTATGATGATTCTGATGTGTCCTCTATTGAACCTGAAGATAATTGTGTTCAGTTGGAGCAGAGATACAGATCTGAGTGAAACACCATCACTTGGGCTTTGTGGTTTCAAACGGCTCCTCCAATCTGATGTCACTTGCTGCGGTCGTTGACAAGTATGTTCCAATTATACTATCTACTTATCTCTCCTTCCTCCTAAAGTGTGCAGTTGTTCACTTCCCTTCACTGATTTGAAAGAAATATGGTGGAAATGCCACTAGCCCATGCCGCCACCTATCTAATGCTTTTGGGAAGTAGTGAACACTTCAGGAGAAATTAGATACTATTGGGACACACCCATTCACTGTCTAAATAAAAAAATGTCTCCCCAAGATTTATCAATACTACTCAGCTAAGTGATTCATTCTTGATGTATCCATGTTCAAGGTCCTCCTAACAAAAAATACTTTTGATGTAGACCTCGATGTACCAATCCCAGATTGCTCCTTTAATACTGACATTGCTCCCCTGTGTCTTTCTCCACACGATGGTGATAAATTATAAGCCTTTGAATCATGTTTGAGAAATCAAGTTGAATAAAGAAATGGGTCGCATAACAAACCAAAGGCTACAGTGGGGCAAAAAAAGTATTTAGTCAGCCACCAATTGTGCAAGTTCTCCCACTTAAAAGATGAGAGAGGCCTGTCATTTTCATCATAGGTACACTTCAACTATGACAGACAAAATGAGAAAAAAAAATCCAGAAAATCCCATTTTAGGATTTTTTATGAATTTATTTGCAAATTATGGTGGAAAATAAGTATTTGGTCACCTACAAACAAGCAAGATTTCTGGCTCTCACAGACCTGTAACTTCTTCTTTAAGAGGCTCCTCTGTCCTCCACTCGTTACCTGTATTAATGGCACCTGTTTGAACTTGTTATCAGTATAAAAGACACCTGTCCACAACCTCAAACAGTCACACTCCAAACTCCACTATGGCCAAGACCAAAGATCTGTCAAAGGACACCAGAAACAAAATTGTAGACCTGCACCAGGCTGGGAAGACTGCATCTGCAATAGGTAAGCAGCTTGGTTTGAAGAAATCAACTGTGGGAGCAATTATTAGGAAATGGAAAGACATACAAGACCACTGATAATCTCCCTCGATTCTGGGGCTCCACGCAAGATCTCACCCCGTGGGTCAAAATGATCACAAGAATGGTGAGCAAAAATCCCAGAACCACACGGGGGGACCTAGTGAATGACCTGCAGAGAGCTGGGACCAAAGTAACAAAGCCTACCATCAGTAACACACTACGCCGCCAGGGACTCAAATCCTGCAGTGCCAGACGTGTCCCCCTGCTTAAGCCAGTACATGTCCAGGCCCATCTGAAGTTTGCTAGAGAGCATTTGGATGATCCAGAAGAAGATTGGGAGAATGTCATATGGTCAGATGAAACCAAAAATAGAACTTTTTGGTACTCAACTCGTCGTGTTTGGAGGACAAAGAATTCTGAGTTGCATCCAAAGAACACCATACCTTCTGTGAAGCATGGGGTGGAAACATCATGCTTTGGGGCTGTTTTTCTGCAAAGGACCAGGACGACTGATCCGTGTAAAGGAAAGAATGAATGGGGCCATGTATCGTGAGATTTTGAGTGAAAACCTCCTTCCATCAGCAAGGGCATTGAAGATGAAACGTGGCTGGGTCTTTCAGCATGACAATGATCCCAAACACACCGCCGGGCAACGAAGGAGTGGCTTCGTAAGAAGCATTTCAAGGTCCTGAGTGGCCTAGCCAGTTCCAGATCTCAACCCCATAGAAAATCTTTGGAGGAGTTGAAAGTCCGTGTTGCCCAGCAACAGCCCCAAAACATCACTGCTCTAGAGGAGATCTGCATGGAGGAATGGGCCAAAATACTAGCAACAGTGTGTGAAAACCTTGTGAAGACTTACAGAAAACGTTTGACCTCTGTCATTGCCAACAAAGGTATATAACAAAGTATTTGAGAAAACTTTTGTTATTGACCAAATACTTATTTACCACCATAATTTGCAAATAAATTCATTAAAAATCCTACAATGTGATTTTCTGGATTTTTTTCCCTCATTTTGTCTGTCATAGTTGAAGTGTACCTATGATGAAAATTACAGGCCTCTCTCATCTTTTTAAGTGGGAGAAATTGCACAATTGGTGGCGGACTAAATACTTTTTTGCCCCACTGTATATCTTTTCAGTCTTATAAATGGGGACCATTGATTTTGACTCAACAATATGCTATCACTGATGTTCTGTTACTATTAATTTATAGCGTTTTCATATACCTTTAAATGTTTATACTACCCTACAAAGGCAAAATGCAATAACTACCCCAACTGTGAAACTGAGAAAAATGGCTTTAAAGTTTTATTTGATAGCCAGCCAAATATGTTGAAGGTAGATAAGTGATAATGCACGGATGTATCATCATATTATGAAGTAATTTTTATGCATATCAACCATGACCACGGATTTGACCTCCTATGACCCCTAAAACACAGACACTGCAATCTGCCTTTGCATGACCTTAAACAACTATATGGGTAATACAAAGGCAAGTGCAGTATCTAAAATGTAAATGTTTTTATCCAACTTTTTTGTTGTTTTTCTGTTTGATGCAAACAGATTGAGAGTTCTAACTATATTCTATATTTAATGATTTTATGTAGTTTTTTTTTTTGAATGTTATATTGTACTTACCTAGAAGCATTTTTTCACCAGAAGATAAGGACTATTTCATGACATAGAATGTTTATACATAAAACAAATGTTTGACTTTGTGAGTATCTACAATCTAAAAGTGTTTATCCAACATTCTTGTGGTTTTTCTATTTGACTTTGTATGGTCATTTATTTGACTGAGGGGTCATAGGTAAAATCAGTGGTCATGCTTGATATGCATAAAAAAGTACTTCATAATAAGATAATACATCAGTGCATTATCATTTATCTACCTACAGCATATTTGGCTGGACAGCAAATACATTTTCAAGCCATGTTTCTCTGTTTCACTGTTTGCGTAGTTACTGCTCTATGCCTTTGTATGGCAGAGCAGGTAACTGCAGTTAAAAGGTGAAACAAAGCCAAAGTCCAGTAACTTCAGTTACTGCTGTTTTCAAAAAATGTTCCTTGGATTTTGTAGTTACTGCAAATGTCACACTTCATTTTCTATGAAACAGAACATAATTGAACCAGGACAGTTAGTCAGAATATAAAACAGATACTACAAAGCCTGATTTCATTCTTAACAATTTTTTAACCAAATTGTAGTTACTGCATTTTGCCTTCGTAGTGCAGAATAGTTCACCAAAGTTCTAAGTAATGACGTGGTACTCTGAGCAAAGAATTACACACCTATGTCAAATATCCGTCTTTGACATTAACAAGGCTAATACAAATATTAGCACACTACTGTGCTTTGTGAACTAGCATCAGAGGTTGAATTGTAGATTGTCAGAACATGTTTACACAACAATCAATAATTCAAAGATGTTGGAAAAATATACCAAGACACTCATGTTGGAGAATAGATTAGGTTGCCCACTTTACTGGAAACGTATATCTGTCAAACAACATACAACATCAATGTCTGTCAAACATCATAAATGCCACAACCATTGTCCATTTTAGCAAGTGTTCATGTGTGACAAAAACATCCTGCTGCATGTATCTAACAAACGGTCAATACTGTAGCCGACAAAGTTAATCAGATTGAATCAATTGTTTTATTGTTTTATATTGAATACCCAATAAAGAGAGCATTCTCTTATTTTTTTCAACAGAGTAAATTAATAAGGTTCACCATTCAAGGCACCAAGTTCATTTTCAAAGTGGTTTTATTCCTCTTTGTATTTCATTTTTTGGATGAAAGTGAAAATTATACGATTAATTTCTCTTAATTATAGTATTATATATATATGTGTGTTAGTTTTGGTTTTGCATTAGATTTAAATCAAATGTAGCCTAACATTTGCACATTTTGCTAAAGGGCCTTCTACGGTAAGTGTAGAGAAAACAAGTACCTTAAGACATTTCAGTAACACTTTACATCACAGAATGGGTACTAAAATAACAATAACGTGGGAACTTCCTTAGCGTCTACTGTAGTTGCTACTTCTCTCGATGACCCAATTACTTTCCTGGCAAAACAAATTCAACACTCCAACCCTGATTTAATTCATTTTGATTGTTTCAAGGTAAAAGTACACATAAACAGAAGTATGAAGAAGTTGTTTTGCCACAGACCTACAATTCTACAAATTCAAGAACAATGAGCTATACCACTATGGAATCGTCTTGTCTGAGTATCGCTGATCACTCTCATATTCTCGAATTTGATGGCAAGGAGCGGCACATAGCCTAGCGGTTATGGGCCAGTAACAGAAATGTCACTGATTCGAATCCCTGAGGCGACTAGAAGAAACGTATGTGGGATGTGCCCTTGAGCACTAGATATGAGAGTCTGCTTAATGACTAAAATGTAGAGATTGACCCAGAAAAAAAGAAACATCCAACAGCTTTGAATAACCAAAAACTCATCACACTATTGAGCTGTGCATGCAGGTTATGCAGCTATATCTTGTTTCCAGTAACTACCGTTTCACCTTTCATTAGAAAAAACAACAACAAAGAAAGATGGCAACCACATTTTCCCACCACTATTGAGTCTAGGCTCAACACCTGCGTCGGAACAATGCAGATTCAAGCTAACAGGTTGAAAACAGACAATAGGGGACGTTATGAGTTTAAGTTCCGCTTCAGAAGTGAATCAATAAAATACACTTTCCACAAATAAGAATTGATGATCTTATAGTAAGGGCGGGGGGGTTAAGTATAATTTATTTTTAATTATGGTGACAGTTTGCTCATATAAAACAGCACGGTTGTAAGTTATCTTTCACAAAGGCAGCGATTATTAAACCTATCCCCATTTGAAAGGATATGTTTTTTTTGAGAAATTTGCTACTACATAGGCTGTGTTAAGCACCTAAATAAAAATACTTTAAAGTACTACTTAAGTCAGTTTTGGGGGTATCTATACTTCTCTTTACTATATATATTTTTTACATATTTTGCTTTTACTTCACTACATTCCTAAAGACAATAGTGTACTTTTTACTCCATACATTTTCCCTGACACCCAAAAGTTCATTTTAAATGCTTAGCAGGACAGGAAAAGTGTCTAATTCACACACTTATAAAGAGAACATCGCTGGTCATCCCAGCTTTTAAAATAGGCACATTCTTCTCTTTACTTCTAACATGCAACTCTTCCCTGGGTTATTGGGTTATTGGTGTACAGATATGTGTACCTGCTAAATTAATGGTTAATTAACAACTAAGCGGCCCCCATAAAATTATATCTTGTATTTTTCTGAATTCAGTTTTTCTGGGCGGATGTCACATTTTTTAAATTGTATTTAATTGTACAATTATTCATAGATGAACAACGAACAATGATGTTCTGAGTCCATCTCTATGCTTAAATCACATCAGAATAAAAATGTTGAGGTAAAAAAAAAATTGGGGGGTGTAATTCCCCTTTAACTGCAAGAGAGGAGTGTCTGTCTAGCGATGTTTTCTTTTCATACTGTAGGCCTACTGCTGCAGCACAAGTTATGTCAGTTAAGCCTACTTTGCAGATAACATTTAATTGAGAAGGTTTTTGTGGAAAGTATTTCTGTCTACCTACAAGACTGTTATCATTAGCATCACTACATACAGAGTGATAGACAAACGCACATTCCAGACAGACAGATGGGCAATATTGCAGAAAATGTATTTTGTTAGATTGGATTTTTACGACAATAGTGGCTAAACAAGGGTGGGATAATGTTATTGTGGCTTTAATTTAATAGTAGCCAGGAGCTTTATGTTTATGATAGTTTGCGACAGAACACAAAAAATACACACTGAGTATACCGAACATTAGGAACACCTTCCTACTACCATACCCCGTTCAAAGGCACTCACCCTCTGAATGGCACACAGACATAATCCATGTCTCAATTGTCTCAAGGCTTAAAAATCCTTCTTTAAAACTTTTTAGGGATAGGGGGCAGCATTTTCACTTTGGATGAATCGCGTGCCCATAGTGAACTGCCTCCTACTCTGTCCCAGATGCTAATGTATGCATATTATTATTACTATTGGATAGAAAACACTCTGAAGTTTCTAAAACTGTTTGAATTATGTCTGTGAGTATAACATAACTCATATGGCAGGCAAACTTCCAACAGGAAGTGGAAATTCTGGGGCTGGTTGATGTTAAACTCATCGTCTATTCACATCCCAGTAAGATATGGATCTGTTCGCACTTCCTACGCCTTCCACTAGATGTCAACAGTCAGTAGAACGTGGAATGAAGCCTCTAGTGTGATGTGGGGCCGGATGGCAGCTATTTGAGTCAGTGGTCTGGCAGAATGCTAGTTCCTGGTCATGCGCGCTAGTCATGATATGGCCATGTGTTCCATTACTCTGTAGACAAAAACGAATTCTCCGGTTGGAACGTTATTAGATATATATGATAACAACATCCTGAAGATTGATTCTCGACTTAATTTGAACAGTTTATTCGACCTGGAATATAACTTTTTGAAGTTTTCATCCGAGTTCGCCTGGACCGTCTCCAGCGTTTGGACATGTTAACTAAATGTGCTAGCAAAAGTAGCTAATTGGACACTAGTAATGGACATTATCGAACAAAACAACGATTTATTGTGGAACTAGGATTCCTGGCACTGCATTCTGATGAAAGATCATCAAAGGTAAGGTAATATTTATGATGTAATTTCGTATTTCTGTTGACTCCAACATGGAGGAGAAATGTTGTGTATTTCTGAGCGCCGTCTCAGATTATTGCATGGTGTGCTTTTTACGTAAAGTTTTTTTTAAACTGACACAGCGGTTGCATTAAGAACTAGTGTATCTTTAATTATATGTAAAACATGTATCTTTCATCAAAGTTTATGATGAGTATTTCTGTTATTTGACGTGGCTCTCTGTAATTACTCCGGATATTTTGGAGGCATTTCTGAACATGGCGCCAATGTAAACCGAGATTTGTGGAATAAATATGCATATTATCGAACAAAACATAAATGTATTGTGTAACATGATGTCCTATGAGTGTCATCTGATGAAGATTATCAAAGGTTAGTGATTCATTCTATTTCTATTTCTGGTTTGTGACTCTATCTTTGGCTGGGAAAAATGGCTGTGTGTTTTTGGATTTGGTGGTGATCTAACATAAATATACAGTGGGGAGAACAAGTATTTGATACACTGCCGATTTTGCAGGTTTTCCTACTTACAAGCATGTAGAGGTCTGTAATTTTTATCATAGGTACACTTCAACTGTGAGAGACGGAATCTAAAACAAAAATCCTGAAAATCAGATTGTATGATTTTTAAGTAATAATTAGCATTTATTGCATGACATAAGTATTTGATACATCAGAAAAGCAGAACTTAATATTTAGTAGAGAAACCTTTGTTTGCAATTACAGAGATCATACATTTCCTGTAGTTCTTGACCAGGTTTGCACACACTGCGCAGGGATTTTGGCCCACTCCTCCATACAGACCTTCTCCAGATCCTTCACGTTTCGGGGCTGTCGCTGGGCATACGGACTTTCAGCTCCCTCCAAAAATGTCTATTGGGTTCAGGTCTGGAGACTGGCTAGGCCACTCCAGGACCTTGAGATGCTTCTTACGGAGCCACTCCTTAGTTGCCATGGCTGTGTGTTTCGGGTCGTTGTCATGCTGGAAGACCCAGCCACGACCCATCTTCAATGCTCTTACTGAGGGAAGGAGGTTGTTGGCCAAGATCTCACGATACATGGCCCCATCCATCCTCCCCTCAATACGGTGCAGTCGTCCTGTCCCCTTTGCAGAAAAGCATCCCCAAAGAATGATGTTTCCACCTCCGTGCTTCACGGTTGGGTGGTTTCTTGGGGTTGTACTCATCTTCTTCTCCTCCAAACACGGCGAGTGGAGTTTAGACCAAAAAGCTCTATTTTTTTCTCATCAGACCACATGACCTTCTCCCATTCCTCCTCTGGATCATCCAGATTGTCATTGGCAAACTTCTGCCTTTCCTGGACATGCGCTGGCTTGAGCAGGGGACCTTGTGTGCGCTGCAGGATTTAATCCATGACGGCGTAGTGTGTTACTAATGGTTTCTTTGAGACTGTGGTCCAGCTCTCTTCAGGTCATTGACCAGGTCCTGCCATGTAGTTCTGGGCTGATCCCTCACCTTCCACATGATCATTGATGCCCCACGAGGTGAGATCTTGCATGGAGCCCAGACCGAGGGTGTTGACCGTCATCTTGAACTTCTTCCATTTTCTAATAATTGCGCCACAGTTGTTGCCTTCTCACCAAGCTGCTTGCCTATTGTCCTGTAGCCCATCCCAGCCTTGTGCAGGTCTACAATTTTATCCCTGATGTCCTTACACAGCTCTCTGGTCTTGGCCATTGTGGAGAGGTTGGAGTCTGTTTGATTGAGTGTGTGGACAGGTGTCTTTTATACAGGTAACGAGTTCAAACAGGTGCAGTTAATACAGGTAATGAGTGGAGAACAGGAGGGCTTCTTAAAGAAAAACTAACAGGTCTGTGAGAGCCGGAATTCTTACTGGTTGGTAGGTGATCAAATACTTATGTCATGCAATAAAATGCTAATTAATTACTTAAATATCATACAATGTGATATTCAGGATTTTTGTTTTAGATTCCGTCTCTCACAGTTGAAGTGTACCTATGATAAAAATTACAGACCTCTACATGCTTTGTAAGTAGGAAAACCTRCAAAATCGGCAGTGTATCAAATACTTGTTCTCCCCACTGTATGTTGTGTTTTCACTGTAAAACATTTAAAAAATCGAACACGATGGGTAGATTAACAAGATGTTTATCTTTCATTTGCTGTATTGCACTTGTTAATGTGTGAAAGTTACATATTTCTAAAAAATATTTTAGAATTTTGCTTTCCAGCGGAATGTTGTGGGTGTTCCGCTAGCGGAACCCCTGGGCTAGAAAGGTTAACCTGTCTCCTCCCCTTCATCTATACTATTTGAAATGGAATTATCAAGTGATATCAGTTAGGGAACATAGTTTACACCTGGATTTACCATGTCATGGATAGAACAGGTGTTCATAATGTTTTGAACACTCATTGTACATTTCAGTAATATAAAATAATAGCATGCCTATAATTGTTGTCAGACTCACAGCACAAGACTATATGGCTTGGTGATGAAATTATTATTGAAAATGATATCATCATAATCCAATCTCCGTTAGTTATCTTTCAAAGGAGAGATGTGGCAGACCTTTACAATGCAGAAGTACCGTGCATTCCACTGAATACATGCATTTTCTGTACTATATTAATTGCCCTATTAACACATATTTGATTTAAAATAGTGATAACATGAACCGTCACGCTATATTATTTTTTATTTTAGGGACATTGGGATTATCGAAAAAGGCTTTTGAATCTGGCCTTATACATTAAACAAAGATATGTCAAATCAGGTAATGCCAAATTAAATCTGAACTAGCTCACCTGATTCAAGTACTTAATGGTTTGATTATTAGTTGACAACTTAAATCAGTTGACCTAGTTCTGGAATAGTTCAAATGCATGGAATGGCTAGGGGAGAGGTTTGAAAAAGGCTTATCTAGGGTATTACTATTTTTTATTTTTTATTTTTTTAACTAGGCAAGTCAGTTAAGAATAAATTATTATTTTCAATGACGGCCTAGGAACCTTGTACCCTTGTCGGCTCGGTGATTTGAACTTGCAACCTCGTTTACTAGTCCAACGCTCTAACCACTAGGCTATGCTGCCTCCCCACTAAAGTGGGGTTAGTTCACCAGCATGTCACTTCCTTCATTGTGTCTCTCCTTTCCTCTAACTGTTTCTTCTAACTGTGTGTGCGCGGTTGTAACAATAATGGTTGTGTAAACAATGGAGGACTGTAGCCTACTTCTGGTACATGCTCTTACCGCTAATACATTTTATTAAATCGGCCAATAATTCCTTATTACAGAAAACAATTGCGCAAGAAGGTGCCATTTTCATTAAAACCAATTCCTACTTTCGCAATGGCAAGAATCATAAACAAATATTAAATGAGTCACGATAAGGCTACTTTATTTATGAATGGGACTTTCAGCTAGTGCACCAAAATATGTATGATTTACACTGTATGCAAAGCTGTCCAAACATTAACCATGAATGAGCATTACACGTATAATGAACAAAAATATAAACGCAACATGCAATCATTTCAAAGATCATACTGAGTTACAGTTCATATGGGGATATCAGTAAAATTAAATAAATTAATTGGGCCCTAATATATGGATTTCCCCTGACTGGGAATACAGAAATGCATCTTTTGGTCACAGATACCTTAAAAAATGGGCCTCAGGATATCTTCAATGTATTCATGTGCATTCAATTTGACATCAATAAAATGCAATTGTCATACCAATTGCCATACCATAACCCCACTGCCACCATGAGGCACTCTAATTAAAACGTTGACATCGCCCACACGACGCCATACACGTGGTCTGCGGTTGTAAGGCCGATTGGATGACCTGGCAAATTCTCTAAAACAACGTTGGAAGCGGCTTATGGTAGAGAAATAAACATAAAATTATCTGCAACAGCTCTGGTGGACATTCCTGCAGTCAGCTTGCCAATTGCACGCTCCCTCAAAACTCCCACATCTGTGGCATTGTGTTGTGTGACAAAACTGCACATTTTAGAGTGGCCTTCTATGTGCCACTATGTAATGACCATGCTGTTTAATCAGCTTCTTGATATACCACACCTGTCAAGTGGATGGATTATCTTAGCAAAAGAGAAATGGTCACTAACATGGATGTAACAAAATGTGTCCACAAAATTTGAGAGAAATACGCTTTTTTTGTGATAACTGAACATTTCTGGGATCTTTTATTTCAGCTCATGAAACATGGGACCAACACTTTTACATGTTGCATTTATATTTTTGTTCAGTGTATGTTGTCCTTGATATTACCAGACAATACCAGTCAGTGTTCAATACTGGTTTTTATATACCACTCTGTGAATGTATAAGAATAGAAGAGGTACCAGGAAGTGATAGTGAAGGCTGTGAATGTGTTAAGCTTTTTGGGGAAGTCACAAGAGTTGTTTTGGGGAACTTACACCATCTACATCTGAAGAACACTACTTTCATTGCTTATCATTTTAATTTTGTGTTTGCGGTTTTCAATTATATCCTCGCAAATGTTTATATTTTAAATGTAAGTTATACTCACAATTCATCTTTTTGCTGCCATAGAAATAGTAATACATTTACATTTAAGTCATTTAGCAGACGCTCTTATCCAGAGCGACTTACAAATTGGTGCATTCACCTTATGAACATGCCAGTGGAACAACCACTTTTACAATAGTGCATCTAAATCTTTAAGGGGGGGGGGGGTCAGAAGGATTACTTTATCCTATCCTAGGTATTCCTTAAAGAGGTGGGGTTTCAGGTGTCTCCCGGAGGTGTGATTGACTCCGCTGTCCTGCGTCGTGAGGAGTTTGTTCCACCATTGGGGGCCAGAGCCAGCGAAACAGTTTTGACTGGCTGCGCGGGAACTGTACTTCCTCAGTGTAGGGAGCGAGCAGGCCAGAGGTGGATGAACGCGTGCCCTAGTTTGGGTGTAGGGCCTGATCAGGAGCCTGAAGGTACTGAGGTGCCGTTCCCTTCACAGCTCCGTAGGCAAGCACCATCGTCTTGTAGCGGATGCGAGCTTCAACTGGAAGCCAGTGGAGGGAGCGGAGGAGCGGGGTGACGTGAGAAGAACTTGGGAAGTTGAACACAGACGGGCTGCGGCGTTCTGGATGAGTTGTAGGGGTTTATGGCACAGGCAGGGAGCCCAGCCAACAGCGAGTTGCAGTAATCCAGACGGGAGATGACAATGCCTGGATTAGAGACCTGCGCCGCTTCCTGGTGAGGGCAGGGTCGTACTCTGCGGATGTTGTAGAGCATGAACCTACAGGAACGGGCCACCGCCTTGATGTTAGTTGAGAACGACAGGGTGTTGTCCAGGATCACGCCAAGGTTCTTAGCGCTCTGGTGAGGAGGACACACATGGGAGTTGTCAACCGTGATGGCGGAGATCATGGAACGGCCAGTCCTTCCCGCGGGGGAAGAGCAGCCTCCGTCTTTTGCCGAGGTCGCTTGGAGGTGGTGATCCGTATCCACACTGATTGTCTGCCGAACATGCAGAGATGCGATTCGCCACCTGGTCATCAGAAGGGGGAAAGGGAGAAGATTAATTGTGTGGTCCGTCTGCATAGCAATGATAGGGAAGACCATGCTGAGGTTATGACAGAGCCAAGTGACTTGGTGTATAGTCCGAGGAACAGGAGAGGGCCGAGAACAGAGCCCTGGGGGACACGCCAGTGGTGAGAACGCGTGGTGAGAAGACAAGATTCTCCGCGCACGGCCACCTGGTAGGAGCGACCTGTTTCAGGTTAGGACGCAATCGAGCGTGGGCGCGCGCGGAGATGCCCAACTCGGACGAGGGTGGAGAGGAGGATCTGATGTTTCACGTATCGAGGCAGCGATAGGCTAGAAGGATGAGAGCGAGAGGAGAGAGCATTAGCTTTTAGCAGTGCCGGAGCGCCTCCGTGATACAGAGAAGAGCAGTCTCAGTTGAATGACTAGTCTTGAAACCTGACTGATTGTTGGGATCCAAGAAAGGTCATTCTGAGAGAGATAAGCAGAGAGCTGGCGCAAAGGAACCGGCACGTTCAGAGTTTTGGAGAGAAAAGAAAGAAGGATACTGGTATGTAGTTGTTTGACAATCGGAAGGGATCGAGTGTAGGTTTCTCTTCAGAAGGGGTGCAACTCTCGCTCTCTTGAAGACGGAGGGAGAGGCCAGCGTCAGGGATGCGTTTGATGAGCGAGGTGAGGTAGGGAGAGAGTTCCCGGAAATATGTCTGGAGAGAGAGGAGGGGATAGGGTCAAGCGGGCAGGTTGTTGGGCGGTCCGGCGTCACAAGACGCGAGATTTCATCTGGAGAGAGAGGGGAAGAAAAGAGGTCAGAGGCAGCAACGGGTAGGGCGTGTGACAGAACCAGACGTGTCGTTTGACTTAGCAAACGAGGAACGGATGTCGTCGACCTTCCTTTTCAAAATGGTTGACGAATCATCTGCAGAGAGGGAGGAGGGGGGGGGGCGGGTGGGGGGGGGGGGAGGGGGAGGGGAGGAGATTCAGGAGGGAGGAGAAGGTGGCAAGAGCTTCCCTAGGGTTAGAGGCAGATGCTTGGAATTTAGAGTGGTAGAAGTGGCTTTGGCAGCAGAGACAGAGGAGGAAAATGTAGAGAGGAGGGAGTGAAAGGATGCCAGGTCCGCAGGGAGGCGAGTTTTCCTCCATTTCCGCTCGGCTGCCCGGAGCCTGTTCTGTGAGCTCGCAAATGAGTCGTTCGAGCCACGGGAGCGGGAGGGAGGACCGAGCCGGCCTGGAGGATAGGGACATAGAGAGTCAAAGGATGCAAGAAAGGAGAGGAGAGGAGGGTTGAGGAGCAGAGTCAGGAGATAGGTTGGAGAAGGTTTGAGCAGAGGGAAGAGATGATAGGATGGAAGAGAGAAGAGAGTAGCGGGGAAGAGAGAGCGGAGGTTGGGCGCGCGGGATAACCATCCGAGTAGGGCAGTGTGGGAAGTGTTGGATGAGAGCGAGAGGGAAAAGGATACAAGGTAGTGGTCGGAGACTTGGAGGGGATTGCAATGAGGTTAGTGGAAGAACAGCATCTAGTAAAGATGAGGTCAAGCGTATTGCCTGCCTTTGTGAGTAGGGGAAGGTGAGAGGGTGAGGTCAAAAGAAGAGAGGAGTGGAAAGAAGGAGGCAGAAGAGGAATGAGTCAAAGGTAACGTGGGGAGGTTAAAGTCGCCACAGAACTGTGAGAGGTGAAGCCGTCCTCAGGAAAGGAGCTTATCAACGGCATCAAGGCTCATTGATGAACTCTCCGAGGGACCTGGAGGGCGATAAATGATAAGGAGTGTTAAGCTTGAAAGGGCTGGTAACCTGCTGACAGCATGGAATTCAAAGGAGGCGATAGACAGATGGGTAAGGGGAGAAAGAGAGAATGACCACTTGGGAGAGATGAGGATCCCGGTGCCACCACCACGCTGACCAGAAGCTCTCGGGGTGTGGGAGAACACGTGGGCGGACGAAGAGAGAGCAGTAGGAGTAGCAGTGTTATCTGTGGTGATCCATGTTTCCGTCAGTGCCAAGAAGTGAGAGGGACTGGAGGGAAGCGTAGGCTGAGATGAACTCTGCCTTGTTGGCCACAGATCGGCAGTTCCAGAGGCTACCGGAGACCAGGAACTCCACGTGGGTCGTGCGCCTGGGACCACCAGGCTGGGGTGGCCGCGGCCACGCGGTGTGAAGCGGTTGTATGGTCTGTGCAGAGAGGAGAGAACAGGGATAGACAAACACATAGTTGACAGGCTACTGAAGAGGCTACGCTAATGCAAAGGATATTGGAATGACAAGTGGACTACACCTCTCGAATGTTCAGAAAGTTAAGCCTACGTTGCAAAAAATCTTATTGACTAAGATGATTAAATGATACAGTACTGCTGAAGTAGGCTAGCTAGCAGTGCCTGCGTGTTGACTTTGTTTGAAAGCTGGCTAGCTAACCGAAATTACTCTAGACTCCACAGTTGTCTTAGATACAAAGACAGCAAAGACAACTATGTAGCTAGCTAACACTACACTAATCAAGTCGTTCCGTTGTTCCGTTGAATGTAATAGTTTCTACAGTGCTGCTATTCGGTGGCTAGCTGGCTAGCTAGCAGTGTTGATTACGTTAAGTTACGTTAAAAGGGCGAAAAAATAGCTGGCTAGCTAACCTAGAAAATCGCTAACCTAGAAGAAGCTAACTTAGAAAAAGCTAACCTAGAAAACCGAAATTACTCTAGACTCCACAGTTATCTTAGATACAAGACAGCAAAGACAACTATGTAGCTAGCTAACACTACACTAATCAAGTCGTTCCGTTGAGTGTAATAGTTTCTACAGTGCTGCTATTCGGTGGCTAGCTGGCTAGCTAGCAGTGTTGATTACGTTAAGTTACGTTAAAAGGGCGAAAAAGCTGGCTAGCTAACCTAGAAAATCGCTCTAGACTACACAATTATCTTTGATACAAAGACGGCTATGTAGCTAGCTACGATCAAACAAATCAAACCGTTGTACTGTAATGAAATGAAATGTGATACTACCTGTGGAGCGAAGCGGAATGCGACCGGGTTGTTGAATGCGGGAGTTCTATTCGGTAGACGTTGGCTAGCTGTTGGCTGGCTAGCTGTTGGCTGTTGGCTGGCTAGCAGTGTTTCCTACGTTAAGGACGACAAGTAGCTGGCTAGCTAGCCTCGGTAAATTAAGATAATCACTCTAAAACTACACGCTCTGAACTACACAATTGTGGATACGAAGACCAGCAAAGACAACTATGTAGCTAGCTAACACTACACCAATCAAGTCGTTCCGTTGAATGTAATAGTTTCTACAGTGCTGCTATTCGGTAGACGGTGGGCGTTTGCTAGCTGGCTAGCTGGCTAGCCGCTGGCCAGATAGCAGTGTTGACTACGTTAGGGCGACGAATTACGATAATTACGCAATTGTCTTTGATACAAAGACGGCTATGTAGCTAGCTAAGAAGAAATTGCTAAGATCAGACAAATCAAACCGTTGTACTATAATGAAATGTAATGAAAAGTTATACTACCTGCGGAGCGAAGTACGAAATGCGACCGCTCGCTCCAACCCGGAAGTTGCACCTGATAGCCACCGGACCACCCACAATGGCCTGGGTGGTCCGGTGTCACGTGTGCTCCCTCTCCGGCCTCTAGGTCTCTAGGTCACCAGGCTGCTCGTTACAATATAACAGTATAATTTAAAAAATTGATCTCTTACTGACAATGTCCTCATGTACTCTATACAGAAGGTCTATTGGAGTAATGCCATTTTGTGACGTTAACAACAACCACAAGCTCCCTCCCCCCCAAAAATCCCTGTAATTTACCACATGCTTTATCACTGGGTTTTCCAGTCAGCTTCTGCAACGCTGAGTAAATGTTAAAACCGGCCATAGGCACATTCATACAGTAGGCAAATCTATAATGTAGGCAAAACCCAGTGGTGCTTTTGAGGTTGGTCATATGACTGCCTCAGTGGCTGAACTTTGACCTCCGCTCTCCAATTGTAGGAGTCAGTGGCTGTGTTCGAGAGTGTCAAAACTGTATCATAGGTGAATTGTGACTGACTGAATGATCTACAAATAATGAGTCATTATTTATAATGCAAGGTGATTTGTAGATCAGTCAGCAGTTGCCTACACTTTCAGCTGCAATATCGAACAAGCCCAGATGGTGTGTTCAAGTAGTAAAGCTAACAAAGCCAACTGTAGACGAAAGTTGGCGAGTGAAAGGGAGGAAGGTGAATCTGCAACAGCTGATAGTTGGACAATGTAATGATCTTCCAACAGCAAGGCTCAGATCAACATGGCAGTGTCAACCTTTTATAAAAGTTTGTCTTTATAAATGTCAAAATAAACTTTTATACCACCATATCAAATCAAATTGTATTGGTCATCTACACATATTTTGCAGATGTTATCGCAGGTGTAGCGAAATGCTTTTGTTTCTAGCTCCAACAGTGCAGGTATACCTAACAATACACACACATAAAGAAATTAAGAAAAGTCAGAAAGAGCAATGTCAGAGTCCGGAATATAAATATATACAGTGGAGACGCATCATTGAGCCCCACCTGTTTAGCTAAATATATACAATACCAGTCAAATGTTTGGACACACCTAATCAAAATTTATTCGATTTTAGATTCTTCACAGTAGCCACCCTTTGCCTTGATGACAGCTTTGCACACTCTTGGCATTCTCTCAACCAGCTTCACCTGGAATGCTTTTCCAACAGACTTAAAGGAGTTCCCACATTCTGAGCACGTGTCTGCTTTTCCTTCACTCTGTGGTCCAACTCATCCCAAATCATCTCAATTGAGTTGAGGTCGGGTGATTGTGGAGGCCAGGTCATCTGATAGAGCACTCCATCACTCTCCTTCTTGGTCAAATAGCTCTTACACAGCCTGGAGGTGTTTTGGGTCATTGTCCTGTTGAAAAACAAATTATTGTCCCACTAAGCGCAAACCAGACGGGATGGCATATCGCTGCAGAATGCTATGGTAGCCATGCTGGTTAAGTGTGCCTTGAATTCTAAATAAATCCCTGACAGTGACACCAGCAAAGCACCATCACACCATCACACATATGGAGATCATCCGTTCACCTACTCTGTATCTCACAAAGACACGACTGTCACGTTGCTCTCCAGCTCTTTCCCGTCATTTTCCTTTTAAATAGATTTCCGTTAATTGTTTTAGAATAAATCGATCCATGTCAACCAGACTGCAAAATTAGCTAGTAGCAAACTGATATGTGTTGGTCACTGTAGCTGAACAGTGGCGTTCCATTTCGGCAAACGTTCTATTTCGGTCTTTCTGTTCAACAGCTGCGCTATACTGCCATCTATCTGCCGTCCAGGGAACAATAGATATATTCAATGAAATGATTCAGGCCTGCATTAAACACATTTAATTGAAATTATATCATTGTATGTATTATGAATGGAAAATTGAAAAATCACCGTGAGGCGCAAATTAAGGGGCCCGCGGGCCGCGCAATGCGTACAACTGCACTAAAGTAATACTGCAAAAAAGCTATTAACTTTTTGTTCTGAATACAAAGTGTTATGTTTGGGGCAAATCCAATACAACACATTACTGAGTACCACTCCCCGTATTTTTAAGCACAGTGGTGGATGCATCATCAATCACATTTATTTATAGAGCCCATTTTACAACAGCAGTTGAGACAAAGTGCTTATACAGACACCGAGCCTAAAACCCCAGAGAGCAAGCAATGCAGATTTAGGGTCACGGTGGCTAAGGGGTGAACAGGTCAGGGTTCCATAGCCAGAAAAACAGAAAGCCATTGACTCTGCCCCTGTAATAAGGTCAAAGGCAAAGAATCCCAATGGAGATAGGGGAGCCGGCCAGGCAGAGATGGCAAGGGTGGTTCATCACTCCAGTGCCTTGCCATTCACCTTCGCACCCCTGGGCCAGACTACATTCATTCATAGGACCTACTGAAGAGATGAGTCTTCCGTAAATACTTAAAGGTTGAGACCAAGTTTGTGACTCTCACATGAATCGGCAGACCATTCCATAAAAATGTAGCACTATAAGAGAAAGCCCCGTCTCCAGCTGTTTGATTAGAAATTCTAGTAACAATAAGGAGGCATGCGCTTTGTGACCGTATCATACATGTAGGTATGTACGGCAGAACCAAATAGGCGAGATCAGCAGGAGCAAGTCCATGTAATGCTTTGTAGGTTAGCAGTAAAACCTTGAAATCGGCCCGAGCCTTAACAGGAAGCCAGTGTTACTGGGGTAATTGTTGAAGGAAATAGTTTCCCATGTGTTCGTTAACTTCTTTCAGCTAGGGGGCAGAATTTTTATGTTTGGAAAATAACGTTCCCAATGTAAGCTGCCTATTTCTCAGTTCCAGATGCTAGAATATGCATATAATTGACAGAGTAGGATAGAAACCACTCTAAAGTTTCCAAAACTGTCAAAATATTGTCTGTGAGTATAACATAACTGATTTTGCAGGCGAAAAGCTGAGGAAATCCAACCCGGAAGTGACTTATTTTGAAAAATCACTGTTCCATTGCCTGCCTTTCGTCCATTTAAAGGGATATCAACCAGATTCCTTTTCCTATGGCTTCCTCAGGGTGTGAACAGTCTTTAGACATAGTTTCAAGCTTTTATTCCGAAAAAATTGCGAGATTTATCAAATCGCGTCAGTGGATAGCTGAATGTCCTTCCATTAGTTCATGCGTGCAAAAGTTGTAGCTCGACATTTTCTTTATCACTTCACGACAAAATGGAAGATTCTCCATTAGAGGTAACATGATGTTAGCTTGCATGCTAAACTAGCTGGACTAGGTAAGTTAGCTAGCTAACATTTACTGTCCTGTATTGAACTCTGAAAGCCATCAGCTAAATCATATTGCTAGCTAGCTAGCCTTTGAATACACACTGTCAATCAACTTCGCTTTGCAGTTGCAGTCCCTATGGCTTCCACTAGATGTCAACTGTCTTTAGAAATTGTTCAATGTTTTTTTTTTTTTATGAAGAAGTATTCGTATTCTTTCTAAGTGTCACTCAGGCGCACACTAGTGTTTATGTGCGCGTGAATGAGAGCGAGCTCCTCGTTGTTTTTCCTCCGTTATTGAAAACAGTTTATTCCGTCTTAAATTTTATTGATTATTTACATATTAGGGTACCTGAGGTTGGATTAGAAACGTTATTTGAAATGTTTGGACCCAGTTTACAGGTAACTTATTAGATCCTTTGTAGGCATGTTGGGCGAGTTGGAACAGGTGCATTTCTGAATCAAACGCGCAAAATAAACTGACATTTTTGGGTTATAAAGAAGGACTTTTCGAACAAAACGACCATTCATTGTGTAACTGGGACCTTTGGGGTTGCAAAAATATGAAGATCTTCAAAGGTAGGCGATTTATTTTATATCTATTTCTGATGGCCCAGAACTCACTACGCCACTCCTCTACTAATGTGTCCCCCTTTCAGTGTGTGTTGGGGTACCAGCCGGTCCTGGCACCATGGCATCCAAGCCAGACCGAGGCTCCTGCGGTGGAGGAGTGGGTACAGCGCTCCAAGGAGACCTGGAGGTCCGTCCAGGAGTCCCTCCAACAAGCTACTAGAAGGCAGAAGAGGAGCGCTGACCGCCACCGCAGTGAGGCCCCCGTGTTTGTACAGGGGGAAAGAGTCTGGCTCTCGACCCGAAACCTGCCCCTCTGCTTGCCCTGCCGGAAGCTGGGGCCGCAGTGTGTAGGGCCCTTCAAAGTCCTGAGGAGAATAAACGAGGTGTGTTATCGATTAAAACTCCCTTCCTATTATCGTATTAACCCCTCGTTTCATGTGTCTCTCCTCAGGCCGGTGGTAGCTGGTCCCCTGCAGGACGGTGAGGTGCCGGAGGTCCCTCCTCCCCCTCTGGACATCGAGGGGTCCCCGGCGTACACGATACGGGCCATTCTGGACTCGAGACGCCGGGTGAGGGGCCTGCAGTACCTCGTGGACTGGGAGGGGTACGGTCCGGAGGAGAGGTGCTGGGTACCGGTGGAGGACATTTTGGATCCGTCTATGTTGAGGGATTTCCATCGCCTCCATCCGGATCGCCCTGCGCCTCGTCCTCCGGGTCGACCTCGAGGCCAGTGTCGGCGCGCTGCGGGAGCCGCGCGTCAGAGGGGGGGTACTGTCACGACTTCAACCGAGGCAGGCTCTCCTTCCCGTTCGGGTGGCGCTCGGCGGTCGTCGTCACCGGCCTACTAGCTGCCACTGACTCTTTTTCCTCCCCCTCCTTATGTGTTTATTTGTTACACCTGTGTTTAGGTGATTGCTAATTAGTGTGGCTTTATTAGTCAGCCAGCCCGTACGCTTCTTTGTGCGGGATTGTTCATTTGTAGTTTTGGATTCGGGAGTGGATGAACGTATTTGTTTTTCCCGTTTAACAAATGTATTTTGGACTGGGTTTTGTCTTCCGTAGTTGGGACATTTGTTTGTGACACCCAGTAAGTCCGTATGGACATTTGTTTGCCGGTTGTGCATTAAAAGCACCGTATTGAACTCTCTGTTGTTCCTGCGTCTGACTTCACACCCCCCGACACCCAGAGCGTTACATTTGCTCAATTTCTAGCTAGCTACTATTTGTAACTGTGATGTGAGTGTCAGCCTGTCAGTCACTGTCTGTCCTCGTGCAGTTGTTTTTTATATGTGCTTTCAAAATAAATAACACACAAGTGGCGGGAGTTAAAACATTACAAAAAGGTTAGTATTAATTGTGCTTTTCAAAACTTTACTATCGAAAATTCTTTATGTGATCTTAGCATGATTCCGCGGGCCGTATTGAATCATTTACGGCCCCCGGACCGGCGTTTGCCCAGGCCTGGTCTAGAGCATGTATCACTGTGGGATCCGAAGGACCCCACCCACCACAAGAGGATGCCAGGACAACCTGACCACACAGGATTGATTGATTTCCAGGTTAAGTCTACGTTTTTTCAAAATGATTGATGAGAAAAGTATCATCCAACTCATCAGGTATCTCACTGCATCCTCATATGCCATATCTTGAAATATGCAGACAGACGGATTAAAAGTAAATGTACATTGTAATACTTCTGACAGCCATGTTCTAAGTGAAAATAATTTTTATAATAATCTATCCATCTAGACAAGTGGAAGCTTCTCAGAGGAGGAAGAAGAGGACCATCCTCCTCAGTGATTTTTAGAAAAATACAATTTTGAAACACTTAAGTTATCATTTTTAGATAAAAATATACAAAATATAATCACATAATATGTAATATATGTAATAATATATATATGTAAATATAATCACCAGATTATAACATACTATTTTAAAATGAAGGTCTACAGTAGCTCCAACAGCCGGAGTACATCTATCTTCCATCCTCCTCTGGGTACATTGACTTCAATAGAAAAACTTAGGAGGCTCATGGTTCTCACCACCTTCCATAGACTTACACAGTAATTATGACAACTTTCGGAGGACGTCCTCAAACCTATCAGAGCTCATGCAGTATGAACTGACATGTTGTCCACCCAATCAAAGGATCAGAGAATTAATCAAGTACTGAAAGCATAAGACACAGCTAGCTAGCACTGCAGTGCATAACATGTGGTAAGTAGTTGCCTCAAAGAGAAAGAAAGACAGTAGTTGAAACGTTTTTGAACAAATGTATTTCTTCCAAAATGAAGGAGAAGCAAGAGAGAGACAGAGATTGTCATTTCTTTCACTTTTAGTTTCACTTACTTAGCTAGCAAATGCAGCTAGCTAGTTTAGCCTACTCAAACAGATGGATGATATGTTAGCTGGCTATGACTATCTAACACAGCATTGAAACTCTTCCAAGTCAAGGTAAGCATTTGGTTTTACTAATTTATTGCCACCAGGCCCGCCGGTATAAGAGTTAAACTGCTTACTGACAGTGCACTGTAATGTTACTGCATGTTTGTAGCAGGTTTACTAACGTGTTAGTTGTATTCGCTATGTTGACTATGCCGTTACTTTAGCTAATATGGTGACAACGATGTAGGCTGTGTGTAGCAGCAGTTATGATATGGTTTGGCTTGGAAAGGTTTTTTCGCCTGGTCACATACAGCTGATGTGTTGTGCATTGACATCCACAAGCGACGAAGGGAAAAGATGAGAGGAGCAGAGCACATAGATGCGAGAAGGAATGCATCATGGCTGTTATGAAAGTGAACTGTGTTTACGCGTGATCAGGGGTGTATTCATTCCACCAATTCTGTTGAAAAAAGTTTCTTAAACGGAACAAATCCGGGATAAAATGTCCAAAAGAAACTCTCGTTTGCAACTATTGGACTACTGATTACACCCTATATCAGCTAGATTCAGGCATGACTGTGCAAGGTGGAATTGAATGTGTATCGGTCTGTCCATGTGTCACCTCAAATTTTTCTCTCGTTTGGTCTACACCAACGTTGTGAACTTTAATTCATAGGCTAGGTTGTAAGGAAAATATTAAAATCATGTAGTAGCCTAAACCTATGACTGTTACATTGAACTGGGTGAATGGTATATGAATGACAGTCATCCAATATGCTGTAATATCAATAAGGCAATGCTCATTAAAAAAAAATTTTCCTCCCGCATATTAAACGGCTCTGACCGCCACTGATCTAGACCAATAGCAGAGTGAAAATCCATGGCCTATGATGTTGTTCCATAGCATATGGCTTTCTTCATATGCAGTCATATAAGAGCTCCAGCTTCTGAGGTGAAGTAGTCACAGAACTCAGAATTGCCTTGGGCTCTTGGGAATGGTGGTTTCCAGCGTTGACTCTTACTGATGGTAGAGGGGCCTCTCTGTGCCACTGACCAGGTATGATGACACCGGTCTCCACAGCTTCAAGATCTACCATCTCTGGTGATGTGTAGACCAGCCTATAGACTTGCTGAGAGCGGAGGTAATTGTGCAGCACCAGCCGAAGCAAGGACAAGATCCCAAACCTTCTCTGGATCAAAATTGATGGTGGTCTTGAACACACGCCAGCAGTTTGCGAACACTCCAAATGCGTGTTCCCCACACCTTCCAGGCCTGGACAATCTGAAATAAAAGTATTAATGAGTACACATAATATACAGTATACAGTGAGTATGAACTACACATGTTTTACTAGCTGTAGGTCTGTTTTTTCTTTAACGGCCAAGAGTTTTAAGAAATATTACCTGTAGGTGAAGATTGTGATCTCTGTGGTCAGTTGGGCCCCTTGGGTATGGCTTCATGATGTTCTTCTTCAAGCTGAAAGCCTCATTGGTTACCAATACATAGGGGAAAGGTGTACTCCATGATGGGAGGGCAGATGGCTGAGGGACGTTTAGGGACCCGTCCTGTCGCTCACGTTTAGGGACCCCCATCGCTCACTCTTAGTGCCGACATCAGTGCCAACATACACATAGGTACATTTGAGGACTTGGTATGTATTTATTTTGCTATCATGCACTCACCTGTAGCTGGTTGGAACCTTCTCTAGAAGCTCCCATTTAAGATTATTCTCATCCCTCCTCAACCATTCCTTTCTTTTCTTAGGTCTGTTCCCTTGCTCTTCCATAATATGTATTAATTAATAGGTGTGTGGCAAAGCTGGGACTGAGTTTAAACTCTGATAGGTGCCCAAACTTGACAGGAAATACATTGGCCTTTTGAAAAGGATACAAAATCAAGTAGCTGAGCTGATCCCAGATCAGAAAAGTATTTTCCTGCATTACATTATTCATTAGGAGGTGCTCTGTAAATGTGTTCTGAAAATTAGCCATGTTGTGGATACAGTCACTAAAGTGGCAAACGTCATAAGAGCTAAATATTTAAACCACAGGCAGTCTGTCTCACTGTTGGAAGAGACAGGTTTGGGACCTGAAGTCGGAGATTCCTGAGTTTTTGCAAATAAAGGAAAATATGTGGATTTCCCTCAACGGTAAGAAAAGAATGGAGGGCTGATTTTGCCTTCACCGTGGACATCATGGCCATCATGAATGAACTGAATTCCAAACTACAAGGTGTTAAAGGAATTTAATTGCTATAGGTTCATCAATCAATTCAATTAAAACACTCTGCCCATTCATAAGAATTTGTAAGATACTTATTTGTATAAAATGGACAGAAACCAGTCTCAAAATCAATCAATCAATAGCGTTTATTCTCGAGAGTACTGATCATAGTACAATTTACATCAGGTTATATAATAATAATGACGTCATAGGTTTTAAAATGTCCTTCCTCCTCTCGGATACAATGGTAATACAGTTTCACAAGCCATCTAACATTGTCTGCCACCTGTTAAACAATCTACGACCAGCCCAAGGTCTCTCCCCTCCCTGGGTAGAGACAGAATGTCCTGTAAGGAACCCAGCATTCCAGCCTGTCTGACGATAACTCCATTAGTTTCTAACAAGGTTTCCGGTTTGGAGCGTGCAGTCGCAATTCCGCCTCGCTCCACAGGTAGTTTTACCATTTTCATTCATTTTCATTACAGTACAACGGTTTGATTTGTTTGATCTTAGCTAGCTACATAGCCGTCTTTGTATCAAAGATAATTGTGTAGTTATTGAGGTTATTGAGGTTCGCTAGCCAGCTATTCTCGTCCGAACGTAACAACGTAGTCAATACTGCTAGCTAGCCAGCTAGCCACCGAATAGCAGCACAGCAGCATAGCAGCACTGGAGAAACGATTACATTACAACGGAACGACTTGATTAGTGTAGTGTTAGCTGGCTACACAGTTCTCTTTGCTATCTTTGTATCTAAGATAATCGTGTAGCTTAGAGTTGGTTAGAGTAATTATTCGGTTAACTAGCCAGCTATTTTCGTAACGTAACGTAGTCAACACTGCTAGCTAGCCACCGAATAGTAGCATAGCAGCTCTGGAGAAACGATTACATTACAACGGAACGACTTGATTAGTGTAGTGTTAGCTGGCTACATAGTTTCTTTGCTATCTTTGTATCTAAGATAATTGTGTAGCTTAGAGTTGGTTAGAGTAATTATTCGGTTATCTAGCCAGCTATATTCGGCCACTGCGCTGCCGTCTCCTACCTAGTCAACACTGCTAGCTAACACTGCTAGTTAGCCAACTTCTACCGAATAGCAGCACTGTAGAAACTCACACTACAACTTACATTACAACGGAACGACTTGATTAGCGTAGTGTTAGCTAGCTACATAGTTGTCTTTGCTGTCTTTGTATCCAAGATAATTGTGTAGTTTTTGAGTAATTGTCGAGGTTACCTAGCCAGCTACACGTTCAAACAAAGTCAACAACGCAGCCACTGCTAGCCAGCCTACTTCACCGCCAGCAGTACTATATCATTTTAGTCAATAAGATTTCAGTCAATAAGATTTTATTTTATTTTTGCAAAGTACGCTTAACTTCCTGAACATTCGAGACGTGTAGTCCACTTGTCATTCTAATCTCCCTTGCATTAGCGTAGCCTCTTCTGTAGCCTGTCAACTATGTGTCTGTCTATCCCTCTTCTCTCCTCTCTGCACAGACCATACAACCGCTTCACACCGCGTGGCCGCCGCCATTCTAACCTGGTGGTTCCAGCGCGCACGACCCACGTGGAGTTCCAGGTCTCCGGCAGCCTCTGGAACTGCCGATCTGCGGCCAACAAGGCAGAGTTCATCTCAGCCTATGCGTCCCTCCAGTCCCTCGACTTCTTGGCACTGACGGAAACATGGATTACCACTGACAACACTGCTACTCCTACTGCTCTCGCCTCGTCTGCCCACGTGTTCTCGCACACCCCGAGAGCTTCTGGTCAGCGGGGCGGTGGCACTGGGATCCTCATCTCTCCCAAGTGGACATTCTCTCTTTCTCCCCTGACCCATCTGTCTATCGCCTCCTTTGAATTCCATGCTGTCACAGTTACCAGCCCTTTCAAGCTTACATCCTTATCATTTATCGCCCTCCAGGTTCCCTTGGAGAGTTCATCAATGAGCTTGACGCCCTGATAAGTTCCTTTCCTGAGGATGGCTCACCTCTCACAGTTCTGGTGACTTTAACCTCCCCACGTCTACCTTTGACTCATTCCTCTCTGCCTCCTTCTTTCCACTCTCTCCTCTTTTGACCTCACCCTCTCACCTTCCCCCCCTACTCACAAGGCAGGCAATACGCTTGACCTCATCTTTACAAGATGCTGTTCTTCCCACTCACATTGCAACTCCCTCCAAGTCTCCGACCACTACCTTGTATCCTTTTCCCTCTCGCTCTCATCCAACACTTTCCACACTGCCCCTACTCGGATGGTATCGCGCCGTCCCAACCTTCGCTCTCTCTCCCCCGCTACTCTCTCCTCTTCCATCCTATCATCTCTTCCCTCTGCTCAAACCTTCTCCAACCTATCTCCTGATTCTGCCTCCTCAACCCTCCTCTCCTCCCTTTCTGCATCCTTTGACTCTCTATGTCCCCTATCCTCCAGGCCGGCTCGGTCCTCCACTCCTGCTCCGTGGCTCGACGACTCCCTGCGAGCTCACAGAACAGGGCTCCGGGCAGCCGAGCGGAAATGGAGGAAAACTCGCCTCCCTGCGGACCTGGCATCCTTTCACTCCCTCCTCTCTACTTTCTCCTCTTCTGTCTCTGCTGCTAAAGCCACTTTCTACCACTCTAAATTCCAAGCATCTGCCTCTAACCCTAGGAAGCTCTTTGCCACCTTCTCCTCCCTCCTGAATCCTCCTCCCCCTCCTCCCCCTCCTCCCTCTCTGCGGATGACTTCGTCACCCATTTTGAAAAGAAGGTCGACGACATCCGATCCTCGTTTGCTAAGTCAAACGACACCGCTGGTTCTGCTCACACTGCCCTACCCTGTGCTTTGACCTCTTTCTCCCCTCTCTCTCAGATGAAATCTCGCGTCTTGTGACGGCCGGCCGCCCAACAACCTGCCGCTTGACCCTATCCCCTCCTCTCTTCTCCAGACCATTTCCGGAGACCTTCTCCCTTACCTCACCTCGCTCATCAACTCATCCTTGACCGCTGGCTACGTCCCTTCCGTCTTCAAGAGAGCGAGAGTTGCACCCCTTCTGAAAAACCTACACTCGATCCCTCCGATGTCAACAACTACAGACCAGTATCCTTCTTTCTTTTCTCTCCAAAACTCTTGAACGTGCCGTCCTTCCGCAGCTCTCCTGCTATCTCTCTCAGAATGACCTTCTTGATCCAAATCAGTCAGGTTTCAAGACTAGTCATTCAACTGAGACTGCTCTTCTCTGTGTCACGGAGGCGCTCCGCACTGCTAAAGCTAACTCTCTCTCCTCTGCTCTCATCCTTCTAGACCTATCGGCTGCCTTTGATACTGTGAACCATCAGATCCTCCTCTCCACCCTCTCCGAGTTGGGCATCTCCGGCGCGGCCCACACGCTTGGATTGCGTCCTACCTGACAGGTCGCTCCTACCAGGTGGCGTGGCGAGAATCTGTCTCCGCACCACGTGCTCTCACACTGGTGTCCCCAGGGCTCTGTTCTAGGCCCTCTCCTATTCTCGCTATACACCAAGTCACTTGGCTCTGTCATATCCTCACATGGCCTCTCCTATCATTGCTATGCAGACGACACACAATTAATCTTCTCCTTTCCCCCTCTGATAACCAGGTGGCGAATCGCATCTCTGCATGTCTGGCAGACATATCAGTGTGGATGACGGATCACCACCTAAGCTGACCCTCGGCAAGACGGAGCTGCTCTTCCTCCCGGGGAAGGACTGCCCGTTCCATGATCTCGCCATCACGGTTGACAACTCCATTGTGTCCTCCTCCCAGAGCGCTAAGAACCTTGGCGTGATCCTGGACAACACCCTGTCGTTCTCAACTCACATCAGGCGGTGACCCGTTCCTGTAGGTTCATGCTCTACAACATTCGCAGAGTACGACCCTGCCTCACACAGGAAGCGGCGCAGGTCCTAATCCAGGCACTTGTCATCTCCCGTCTGGATTACTGCAACTCGCTGTTGGCTGGGCTCCCTGCCTGTGCCATTAAACCCCTACAACTCATCCAGACGCCGCAGCCCGTCTGGTGTTCAACCTTCCCAAGTTCTCTCACGTCACCCCCGCTCCTCCGCTCTCTCCACTGGCTTCCAGTTGAAGCTCGCATCCGCTACAAGACCATGGTGCTTGCCTACGGAGCTGTGAGGGGAACGGCACTCCGTACCTTAAGGCTCTGATCAGGCCCTACACCCAAACAAGGGCACTGCGTTATCCACCTCTGGCCTGCTCGCCTCCCTACCTCTGAGGAAGTACAGTTCCCGCTCAGCCCAGTCAAAACTGTTCGCTGCTCTGGCACCCAATGGTGGAACAAACTCCCTCACGACGCAGGTCAGCGGAGTCAATCACCACCTTCCGGAGACACCTGAAACCCACCTCTTTAAGGAATACCTAGGTATAGGATAAAGTAATCCTCCTAACCCCCCTCCCCCTTAAATGAGTTAGATGCACTATTGTAAAGTGGTTGTTCCACTGGATATCATAAGGTGAATGCACCAATTTGTACAGTCGCTCTGGATAAGAGCGTCTGCTAAATGACTTAAATGTAAATGTAAATGAACAGACAGTCCTTGTTCCAATTCTTGATTACAATTACACACATTATGTTCAGCACCATGATTAGAATAATGTTCATACATCCATACAGTAACATAGTAGTATTCTGTTTAGTTATAGTTTTAAGCTAAATGTATACATAATTTAGTCATTATTCATCAAAATCCCATAACACAAGGGAAGGGCATTTTTGCTCTTCAGATGTGCAGCCTTGTCAAAGCCCTCAAGGGAAAATCACTCTGACCCGCCAAGGTGAAGCCATTAATCTCACCCAACTTCTGACACTACTAGTCTGTTCCCTATCAGATGACCAGTGGAAGTATACATCGCTGCTGCGTGCTTTGAACAGTGACTTTTCTAGTTGTTTTGAGGATTTCAAAGTGTTGGAAAATGACATGCTGTTGGTTTCCTCTCCTTTCACCTTCAATGTGGATAACGCTCCCACTGACCTGCAACTTGAGCTCATTGATCTTCAGTCTGATGCAGCGATTGGAAAACTATTCAAAACAATGTCACTGACGAGGTTCTATGCATCTCTCGAACATCAGAAGATGTTTGTACTGTTTGGGTCAAACTATGTATGTGAACAGACATTAGACACTCCAGTCAATGCCCATCAGAGACTTCACTCCTTACACTGATTGAGTAGTTTAAATGTAATGTTGAGCTCTCTCTCTTTCTTGTGTTTTTCTGCATACCCGTTAAGAGTTCTGTCCGTGGTGCTGAATGCACAGTGTACTTTTCCCTCCGTGTTGTTCATGGCATGTTTAATAATGAAAATACCTACCAAAAGGAGAACATGGATGTGGTTAATTTCTATGCATGTTAAAAAAGTCAAATAAGTAGCATATCTGGAGGTAATTAACAGTAGATATATCTATCAACACAGTCATACACATGATGTATAATCCTGTAATATTATTGTGGCCCGCAATGGCAAAAATATATTCTAATGTGGCCCTCCATTGAAAACATTTGCCGAAGGCCTGCTCCTGACAAACAAAAAGGGTCATAGCCATTGAAATAAATACTCTTATTTTAGCTAGCTAGCTGACATGCTCAATATGTTTAGGTATTAATTGTTACAATGTATCATTCATTGAATGTAGACTAGTCAATAGCTTGGAAGTATTCTATAACTTGGACCTCTTTGGTTTGTGTCCATTTAACGACAGCTGATTTCTTTTAATTATACAAGCTAATAAATAAATACTGATAGGCGCGCAACAGAACATTGTACTGTCTACACTCGGTGTGTTGTTTATATTAAAACATTTTAATTAAATTGGTTTTAATCCAAACTAAAGTTTTGTTGCTAAGGATTCCACGACGCAGTTAGCCTTTACGGCTGGGACTGCAAGTTTGTGATCCTTTTTTTGCGTGGATTCCGCGAGTGCTAGCTGGCTGTACTACAGACACCTGTCGTCGTCGTGGGAAAGACTCATTGTTATCTTTTCGTGAAACAACTGGTTGCAGTAAAGAGCCAATCTGGATACTAAGGAGATCCTGAGGAAAATCGACGAGTACCAACTATGGATGAGTATGAGCTATGGAGGAACAACAGATTCATATACAGACACGGACAATTTACAATTCCCTCTCTCTCTATTGTCGAGAACTGTTTTATAATTTAATGTGTTTATTGTTTGTATATCTTTTTTATGTATTTGTTTACAACAAGCAAGGGTAAAATATCAGAATAGGGGCATTGGGGAATAATAACATCTTGTATGGAATACATTTGTACTGTAGTGAAGCCATCTCCAGAGTAATGCAAGGTCTCTTTCATAATCATGTGAAACGTCAATTGCTATGGAAATGCTGGGATGTGTTTTTCAATTATGTTAAAGGTAACAATGATGCATCTATGATGGTGATACGATATGGATTACAATTATCATCATGAATATTAAGGCTATATGCACTACATTTTACACACATAGAGTTATTATTTATTTGGACATCACACATACAGACATTGTACACACTCACTATATCACATCCAATATCATACACATCAACCTACTCAGATTTGCTACACACATAATATCTTGTCTCAATTTTCTAACATCTGTGGCATTGGCTCACAGGCAAACATGCAAGGGAATAAAACAAATATTGCTAGAACCTATTTCTTGAATTCTAAATATCAGACATTTGAAAGCTGTAGTTTTAACCTTCATAATACCTCTGATGGCAGTAACTTTACAAGCACTAATTATGGTCAATTTAGACTGAAAATAGTATCTAGTTATGGTAAGGGGTGAAATAAGTATAGCCAGTTATAATTGTAATGGTTTAGCAGATTATAAAACAAAGTAGATCAGTCTTTACATGGCTAAAAGAAAAGGAATATAACATATACTGTTTACAGGAAACTCACTCTACATCCTTAGAGGAAGTTGTGTGGAAAAAGGAATGGGGTGGTGAAATAATTTTCTGTCATGGACAAAGGAACTCAAAGGGTGTGATGATATTAATTAACAAAAATTTCGATCTGAATGTGGAAATAGTCAGGAACGATTCGCAAGGAAGGTGGATCCTTTTAAATATGAAAGTGGGCGAAAAAGAGATTTGGCTCATTAATCTATATGGTTCAGCAAATCCCCTTATTGTTTGGGATACCTTTAAATGTACCTTCAGAGGTCATTCAATTCAATATTCATCAATAATAAAAAATAATAAAATAATAAAAAATCCTTCACAGGTGGACTTTATTTAACTAATTTTGTGACTTCTGACGATAATTGGTTGCACCAAATTTTATTTAGAGGCTTCATCGCAAAGGGGGTGAATACATATGCATACACCACTTTTCTGTTTTTTCATTTCATTAAACCAATTTAGACTATTTTATGTACAGTATGTCAATTACATGAAATCCAAATAAAAATCAATTTCAATTTCAGGTTGTAATGCAACAAAATAGGAAAAACGCCAAGGGGGATGAATATTTTGCAAGGCACTGTATACATATGCCTGGCCAGCAACTTCCTCCCGGCGACACAGAATATTAGGGCTGAGTTGCTGAAGATAGCAGGAGGTAAAATAGTGGCTCTTTTACTATTGTTTATGGTTAGACAATCATTTTCATGTGGATATTTGATGTACAAAAGCAGAGTGCTAAAGTTTATTAAATATATTTTACAGCAGAAAAATACCTCTGGATTTTCTTTAGCCACTGAGACAGCCATGTCAGTCATTAGATGGTGAGTGAGCACACAAAACAGACAAATTATGAATTTGAGGAAACAATACAGAATGTCATCTTTCATTTTAGGGTATTTGTATAGATATCTATTTTGTCATTTCACAATGAAAACACATGCAACTGGTTTGTGGAGTTTCAAATCCCCATTTGAAGAATTCATAAGCATCTGGACAAATTGGTAACGTCACACCCCAGCTCGTGACTGAAGGAGCAACAAGTTTGATGCAGTCCTTTTTGACTTTAGAATTACCACATCGATTTCACTTACTTATCTCAACTGGCCTACCTTGTTAAGTAAAGGTGAAATACATTTGCTTTATGAAGCAGTATTATAAAATATAATATTTGTTTTATTATTGAATATACACTATGTGTACAAAACATTAGGAATACAATCCTAATATTGAGTTGTACACCCTTTTGCCCTCAGAACATCCTCAATTTGTTGGGGCATGAACTCTACAAGGTGTTGAAAGAATTCCACAGGGATGCTGGCCCACAGTTTTGACAAGATGGCTGGATGTCATTTGGGTGGTGGACCATTCTTGATACACACAGGAAACTGTTGGGAGTGAAAAACCCAGCAGCGTTCAAAGGTACTTAAATCTTTGATCTTGCCCATTCACCCTCTGAATGGCACACATACACAATCCATGTCTCAAATACCTCATGGCTTAAAAATCCTTCTTTAACCTGTCTCCTCCCCTTCGTCTAAACTGATTGAAGCAGACTTAACAAGTGACATCAAGAAGGGATAGTTCTCACCTGGATTCACCTGGTCCGTCTAAGTCATGGAAAGAGCAGGTGTTCCAAATGTTTTGTACACTCAGTGTATACAGTATATATCATGTCTTTAACAGATACAATTCAGGCGATGCAACGACTTCAACAAGAGGCCCTTGCACATTTTTGGTTAACTTAAGAGTCTATTGCGTAAATCCGACAGTTTAAGCGTGAGATATGTTTTTTTGCATTGTCTACGTCTCAATCCACAGCATCCAACCATGTCACCCTTCTGCATGTGTTAAGTGGCAGAGCTACAGCGCTGTTTGTTAGACCAGGAGACATCCCGAAAAACGCTCCTCTGATGATAATATCTGTAAAGTTGGCCTACTAACTAATAGGGAAAGATGAGACTCTAACAAACACAATGGTGTCTCCGTTGTTCTCTACATCCCACACAAGTTTCACGGGACTCGTCTGAAGGTAACCCATACAAACGGATTACCTTCAAAACTAAGGGGTTAATTGTGTGTCCAATATATATACTGTATTTCCTGGGCTTCAAATCAAATTGTATTGGTCACATACACGTGTTTAGCAGATGTTATTGTGGGTGTAGCGAAATGCTTGTGTTTCTAGCTCCAGTGCAGTAATATCTAACAATTTCACAACATATACCCAATACACAAAAATCTAAGTAAAGGAATATTTAATATATGGACGAGCAATGTCAGAGCGGCATAGACTAAGATACAGTAGAATAGTATAGAATACAGTATAAACATATTTTTAAATTTGATTTATTTCACCTTTATTTAGCCAGGTAGGCAAGTTGAGAACAAGTTCTCATTTACAACTGCGACCTGGCCAAGAATAAAGCAAAGCAGTTCGACACATACAACAACACAGAGTTACACATGGAATAAACAAAACATACAGTCAATAATACAGTGGAAGAAAATCTATATACAGTGTGTGCAAATGAGGTAAGAAAACGGAGGTAAGGCAATAAATAGGGCATGGTGGCGAAGTAATTACAATATACCAATTAGACACTAGAGTGATTGATGTGCAGAAGATGAATGTGCAAGTAGAGATACAGGGGTGCAAAGGAGCAAAATAAATAAATAAATACAGTATGGGGATGAKGTAGTTGAATGTGCTATTTACAGATGGGCTATGTACAGGTGCAGTGATCTGTCAGCTGCTCAGACAGCTGGTGCTTAAAGCTAGTGAGGGAGGTAAGAGTCTCCAGCTTCAGTGATTTGAGATGAGATATGAGATGAGTAATGTAAGATATGTAAAGATTATTAAAGTGAATTGTGTTCCATTTATTAAAGTGGCCAGTGATTTCAAGTTTATGCATCATCAAGGACAACAACCACCCAAGCCACTGCCTGTTCACCCCGCTATCATCCAGAAGGCAAAGTTAGTACAGGTGCATCAAAGCTGGGACCGAGAGACAGAAAAACAGCTTCTATCTCAAGGCCATCAGACTGTTAAACAGCCATCAGCAGCCTCTGTGCTAGTGATGGCTATTTAACAGTCTGATGGTCTTGAGATAGAAGCTGTTTTTCAGTCTCTCGGCCCCAGCTTTGATGCACCTGTACTGATCTCGCCTTCTGGATGATAGCGGGATGAATAGGCAGTGGCTCTGGTGGTTGTTATCTTTGATATTTTTGGCCTTCCTGTGACATCGGGTGCTGTCGGTGTCCTGGAGGGCAGGTAGTTTGCCCCAGGTGATGCGTTGGGCAGACCGCACCACACTCTGGAGAGCTTTGCGGTTTGCCTGGCGGTGCAGTTGACGTAACAGGCGGTGATACAGCCCGAAAGGAGGCTCTAAATTGTGCATCTGTAAAAGTTTGTGGGTTTTAGGTGGCAAGCCAATTTTCTTCAGCCTCCTGAGGTTAAAGAGGCGCTGTTGTGCCTTCTTCACCACACTGTCTGTGTGGGTGGACCATTTCAGTTTGTCAGTGATCAGTACACCGAGGAACTTGAAGCTTTCCACCTTCTCCACCGCAGTCCTGTCGATGTGGATAGGGAGGGTGCTCCCTCTGCTGTTTCCTGAAGTCCATGATCAACTCCTTTGTTTTGTTGATGTTGAGTGAGAGATTATTTTCCTGACACCACACTCCCAGAGCCCTCACATCCTCCATGTAGGCTGTCTCATCAAGCCTACTACTGCAAACTTGATAATTGAGTTGGAGGCGTGCTTGGCCACGCAGTCATGGGTGAACAGGGAGTACAGGAGGGGGCTGAGCAAGCACCCTTGTGGAGCCCCAGTGTTGAGGATCAGCGAAGTGGAGGTGTTGTTTCCTACCTTCACCACCTGGGGGCGGCCCATCAGGAAGTCCAGGACCCAGTTGCAAAGGGCAGGGTTCAGACCCAGGGCCTCGAGCTTAATGATGAGCATGGAGGGTACTACGGTGTTGAATGCTGAGCTATAGTCAATGAACAGCATTCTTGCAATGGTATTTCTCTTGTCCAGGTGGGATAGGTGTGCAGTGCGATGGCGATTGCATCGTCTGTGGATCTATTGGGGCAGTAAGCAAATTGAAGTGGGTCTAGGGTGACAGGTAAGGTAGAGGTGGATCCTTGACTAGTCTCTCAAAGCACTTCATGGTGACAGAAGTGAGTGCTACGGGGCGATAGTCATTTAGTTCAGTTACCTTTGCTTTCTTGGGTACAGGAACAATGGTGGCCATCTTGAAGACTGTGGGGACTGCAGACTGGGTGGCACTGTGTTTTCCTCAAAATGGGCAAAGAACGTGTTTAGCTTGTCTGGAATCAAGATGTCGGTGTCCGCAACATGGATGGTTTTCCTTTCGTCTTGTGTCTGAGCCATTGAATTGCAACTCAACTTTGTTTCTATACTGACGTTTTGCCTGTTTGATTCCTTTGCGGAGGGAATAACTACATTGTTTGTATTCTGCTATATTCCCAGTCACTTTGCCATGGTTAAATGTGATGGTTCGCACTTTCAGTTTTGCGCGAATGCTGCCATCTATCCATGGTTTTTGGTTAAGGTAGGTTTTAATAGTCACAGTGGGTACAATATCTCCTATACACTTCCTGATAAACTCAGTCACCGTATCAGTGTATATGTCTATGTTGTTCTCGGAAGCTACCCGGAACATATCCCAGTCTTTGTGATCAAAACAAGTGTCGATTCCGATTGGTCAGACCAGCATTGAATAGTTCTTAGCATGGGTACTTCCTGTAGGAAGGGAGGATCAAAATGGAGTCGTGGTCAGATTTGCCGAAAGGAGAGCTGCCTTGTAGGCATCCCGGAAGTTGGAGTAACAGGGGTCGAGTGTTTTAGCAGCGCGAGTTCTACAGTCGATATGTTGATAGATCTTCGGCAGCCTTTTTCTCAAATTTCCTTTAAATCCCCAGCTACAATAAATGCGGCCTCATGATATGTGGTTTGAAGTATTTGAGGACCATTGTGGTATCGGCTTGAGGGGGGATATACACGGCCGTGACTATAAGCGAGGAAAATTATCTTGGGAGATAATACGGTCGGCATTTGATTGAGGTATTCTAGGTCAGGTGAACAAAAGGACATGAGTTCCTGTATGTTATCACAATTACACCATGAGTGTAATATATTCCGGTCTGTGCGATGAACTGAGAACCCAACTGGTTGGACCGACTCAGACAGTATGTCCCGATAGAGCCATGTTTCCGTGAAATAGAGTATGTTACAATCCCTGATGTTTCTGTGGAAAGAAACCCTCGCCCTGAGCTCGTCGACTTTATTATTCAGAGACTGAATATTAGCGAGTAAAAAAACGTGGTGGGTGGTGTGCGTGCCTCCTCAGACTAGAAGACCACTCCGATTTCGTCTCCTCCGCTGGCGTTGTTTTGGGTCGGCCTCTGGAATCAGTTCAATTTCCCTGGGAGGTGCAAACAAAGGATCTGCTACGGGAAAGTCGGATTCCTGGTCGTAATGCTAGTTGTGCTGGTGAGTTACCGCCACTCTGATATCCAATACTTATTCCCGGATGTATGTAATAACACAAACATTTCTGGGCTAACAATGTAAGAAATAATACATAAAAAACTAAATATCGCGAAGTTTCCTAAGAGCTAGAAGCGAGCCAGCCCTCTCTGTCGGCACCATTTTTTCAGCTTTCTTATATCTCCTAGATATATGACATGCACTTCAAAACCTTATTCCTTATGATAATTTGTTTTTACTGTCTTTTTCGCCATTTATAAATGTGTTATTCAATGCGTTTCTATGGGCTATAGTATTAAAGGCCAAATTCAATATTTTCTCTAATAATTATTTTATATTTATTTTGATAACTAAAGGGGTCCTACAATTCAAAATCAAGTAGGTCAATGATCCATGGTTTGACCATCTTAAAACAATCCATATGTTAGCTCAGAAGGTATAAGAATATCTTGCACCCCTCTTCAATGATATGCCCTAAGACGGAATTTTACTGTTAAAAAAACTAAACTTACTGTTATTAACTGTATACATGATGGCAAGCTATGTAGCACTAGCAGTAACCCATACAATAGGCCTAGTTATGACAAATTCTCTACTAACAATCTTCCAGTTCAGATAGAGTCCAATATACAGTATGTTTAATAATTATTATTTGTATGTTCAATTATTAACATGTATTTATTAGTACTGTACATTTAATAAATTGCTTTATTGAGTATTTTCTATTTTTTCACATGATGATTTGCAACAAGTGTATTGTGACAAATCTCTCATTACCAATGGAGTGCACTAGAATAGTGGGCTCAGAGGACCAGGATTAACAGCACAACCAGTGGGCTCAGCCCTGGCAAGTCCAGGAGTCATCAGACCAGGATGTCCTCAGCTGTGGTCCTAGGGCCTCAGGCCCTCCTGCAGGGGAGACACAGTGATAGGGTAAAAAAGGGTGATTAGAGGGACCAGGGTTTCCCAAACTCTAAAATTCCCTATTGGAAAAATGTATGGTGGAAAAACGATTGGAACCATTTCCCTGTTTGACCGCTAGGTTTTATGGGTATTATGACACCTCCACTGTGGGGCTCTATGTCATTCACCTATTAACTTCATAAGGCATTTCCACCATACTTACTGATTAACATATGGGCTCACTTGTGCAATAATCACTTCCCTTTCTGTCAACCAATGGGCATAAATCTAGGGGAGTATTTATATGTCAACTCAGCCTTTATCTCCCACTTGATGTTTTGCAGCAACAGACTTCCAACTACCACCACCAGCAGCATATAACCTAAATTCCAGTTATCGGATCCTTGTTCTCCCAGCTGGTGGGGTTTTGTTGCCAGCTGCCCAGCATTGGGCAACCTGTCATCAGTATCTGGCTCTGAGGAGCATTCCTCTGCGACAAGGCCTACCCCAAACTATTCTATCAAATTCCATATGGTTTTCTGCTTCTGTTGTCCTTCAGTTTAGCCTGTACTAAATTTAATTATCAATACTACTCAGCTAAGTGATTAAACAAGGTGTATCCTTGTTTGAGGTTCTCCTAACTAAATTTGAGACTTTTGATGTCGACCTCTATGTACCAATCCCAGATTGCTCCTTTAATACTGACATTGCTCCCCTGTCTCTTTCTCCACAAGATGGTGCTAAAACTTAAGCCTTTAAATCATTTTTTAGAAGTCAAGTTGAATAGAGAAATGGTTCACAATAGACCAATGGCTATATCTGTTCAATCTTATGAAAGGAACAGTTGATTTTGGCTAGATTATCTGCTATCACTGATGTTCTGTTATAACTAATTTACAGCATTTTCATATGCAATTTAAGATTTATAGTTCACCAAAGTTCTGATGTGGAGATCTGGGCACAGAGCAACAAACCTATGACCATGCCAAATATCCATCTTTGTCCTATTTTATTAATTTTATTTAACCTTTATTTAACTAGGCAAGTCAGTTAAGAACAAATTCTTATTTACAATGACGGCCTACCGGGGAACAGTTGCCTTTTTCAGGGGCAGAACGACAGATTTTTACCTTGTCTGCTTGGGGATTCAATCCCAGCAGCCTTTCGGTTACTGGCCCAATGCTCTAACGACTAGGCTACCTGCCACCCTTAAAAAAGACTAATATAGTAACACACTACTGTGCTTTATGAACTAGAGGTTGAATTGGAGATTGTCAGAGCATGTTTACACAACAATCAATAATTCAAAGATGTACAGTATGAAAAATGTACCAAGACACTCATGTTGGAGATGATTACGTCACCTACTTTACTGGAAACTTGTATCTGTCACTGATCAAACCACAGAAATGCCACAACCATCCTCACCATTAACAAGTGTTGATGTGTGACAAAAACATCCTGCTTCATGTAGCTAACAAACTGTAAATACTGTAGTCAAAAAAGCACAATCAGATTGAATCCTGGCCTCATTGTTTTATATAGAATACCCACTAAAGAGAGCATTCTTTCATCTTATTCAATACAGTAAATTAACGATGTCCACCATTCAAGGCACCAAGTACATTGTGTACAGTGGCAAGAATGTGTGCATTTAGGAAGTTACAGTTATTTACCACATTTAATAAAATAATTACATTGCTTCTTAAACAGTATTGCTTCATTGAATTATCTAGCTTATTATGAGTGTGTAACTGTTTGAACTCATCTTAGTATTTTGTTTTATGGATGAAAGTGAAACGGGTATGATTAATTTCTGTTAATTATAGTATTATATAAGTAATGTGTTGTATTTCATTAGATTTAAATACAAATTAACATTTGCACATATTGTTAAAGGGTCTTCTTTGGGAAGTGTAGAGAAAAATATTCAAATAATTAGACATTTCAGCACTTTAAGGCATAGCACAGAGTAAATGGGTAATAACATTATAATAACGTGGAAATGTATGTGACCTCTACTGTATTTACTACTTTTCTTGATAACTATATTAATTTCCTGGTAAATATATGCTACAAATAAATGAAACACTCCAACCCTGACTTCATTTTATTTCTGTGTCATTTGATTGTCTCAAATAAGAAGTTCAGATAAACAGAAGTTTGAAGAGTATGTTTTGCCATAGGCCTACTATTCTACAAATGCAAGAACAATAAGCTACCATTATGGAATTGTCTTGTCTGCACATCACTTTCATATTCTCGAATTTGAGAATATTTTGGATATTTAGAACTCATGGGCCTACATATTTAATAATAAAATATTTAGGTAGATATAATAATCAGGAACATATTGTTGTATAAATCAAATACAGATTTTGTGAAAATAATTTACCACTAGGACAGATATTACAGGGCAAATTCCATAAAACAGTAAATTTTTATCATAAGGATCTACCTTCAATATGTGCTCTCTTAATTTTACAGAAAAGCTCCGACAATCATCAAATGTAAAATGTGATTTTATTTTTAAGGAGGGAAACACAATATCGCAATTAAATGGTCTGCAATTAATGTCATAATTGGCAGATGAAAGTTATTGGACGAACTTTTCTTTCAAGAAGACAGCGATCATTAAACCCACCCTCATCCGAAACTATATGTTTATTTTGAGAAACTTTTCTCACTAGATAGGCTGTCTTAAGTAAGGAAAATGTCACTCTTCATACAAGCCGTATCAATGTATATAGAGTGTAAAAAAAGTTTAAAAAAAATTATAATACAGGACCCGAGAGGCGTCAGGTAGCCTACAGTGGTTAAGAGCGTTGGGGCAAGTAACTGAAAGGTCGCTGGTTCGCATACCCGAGCTGATTAGTTGAAAAATTGGTTGATGTGCCGTTGAGCAAGTCACTTAACTCTAATTGCTCCTGTAAGTCGCTCTGGATAAGAGCCTCAGCTAAATGACTTAAATGTAAAAATGAAACAAAAATGAAACATCTAGAAATATCTCATCACACAATCGAGCTGTGGTTATGCATCTATATCTTGTTTCCAGTAACTACCATTTCACCTTTCATTAGAAAACCAAAGAAACATTAACCACATTTTCCCACTACCATTGAGTCTAGGCTCAACACCTGTGTCGGAACATGCAGATTCAAGTAAACAGGTTGAAAACAGACAATAAGGGATCTTATGATATTGTCCCGCTTCTTAAATGATTAAATAAAATATATTTTCACAAATAATAATAGATGATCTTATAGTAAAGAAATACAATGTTTTGTGGTTTTTAAGTAATCTTTATTTTCTATTATGGTGACAGTTTCCTCATACAAAACAGTACAGTTGAATTGATTCTTAAACCCATCCCTATCTGAAAGGATATGCTTCTTTTGAGAAACACTGCTCACTAGATAGGCTGTCTTACGCAAGGAAAATATCACTCTTTAAACAAGCCTTATCAATGTAAAAAAAAAAAAAACATTGTATAAATGTAAAAAAGCACAAATGATTGATTTCACTCATATAGCATTTTGTCTGCTCAATAAGTAGTCAGAATGTAGTTATTTAAAGTAAAATAAAAGCTGGATTTTACTATTAATTGAATTAAGATATGAAATACTATGTTAAAAAACATACTCTAATTTCTTAAAAAATATATATATTATGCTTCATTACACACATGACAAGATACTAAATATTATTTTGGATAATGATACATATTTAGAACTCATGGGCATGCATATTTAATGAGAAAATATTTTGATAGATATAATATTTAGTTAAATATTTTGTGTAAATCAAATACAGATTTTGTGAAAATAATTTACCACTATGACAGATTTTGCAGGGCAACATTCATAAAGCAATCTACATTTTAACCATAAGGATCTACCTTAAAGATGTCCTATCCTTAATTTTCTGAAAACCTTAATTTAATCTTTATTCAAGTGTCTGCAGTGTGTATGTCCCACAATCATCAAAAGTAAAATGTGACATTAACTTAAATGTTAAGGAGGGAAACACAATATACTCAAATGAAATGTTCTGCAATTAATGTCATAATTGGCAGTTGAAGTTATTGGAAGACGTGTAAATCTATGGCTCACAATATTTTAGCATTTTAAAAAATGAAGCTGGAAAAAAAATAAAAGATACACAAATGAAATCTGAGACCACAATGGGGTGTACAATGGGGTGTAAAATCCTTGTTGTTCCCAGCCCACTACAACTCTATCCATACTGGTGCATATCCTTTCAATGAATGGGTCTACTGGTGCTGGGTCTACTTCCCAGGTTCCTGTTGTGCAGCAGGAGAGAGAGTGCACAGCAGTACACCATGCTCTTTACGATCATCACTGTGTAAACCAGAGAGGCCAGGTTGAGACTGCATGTTGACTGGAAGGAATCTGGGGAAAAGAAAATAGTATAGGCCGGGATTTTAGCCATTGGTTTTATTTTAATATAGTCCAGTTTTATGTTGGTTTTTGTTTGCTGTCATCTTGTTTCTTTTCTATTTTTATTCATGAGTTTGTTGGTATTTGCTCGATCCTTTTACTTTGTTTGTGTTGTATACTGTTATTTCTGTATAAAAAAAGTGGAACATGTCAATAAAATATTGCTCCGATTAAATCGATCGATTGCACTTTGTCGGCTATGCGCCACGAAGATGTAATTTACAATTTAGCCGACATATGCAGCGAATGCGGTCTCCACGAACAATGGAGCTTTGAGGGTTTTTAGATTAACTAGAATTGTTACCAGCGCCGTCTCTCCGTAGGTCAAGAGATTTTCAACTTTTTTCTTTATATTACTTCCTTGCTTTGCCTTTGGATGTGGCAAGCTGAAACAAGCTGAAATGTCTTGAGTCAATATGTATTCAACCCCTTTGTTGTGGAAAGCCTAAATAAGTGAAAATTTGCATCACTGAAGAATTTAAAACAAAGATTCAACCACAAAGACCAGGGAGTTTAACCAATACCTTGCAAAGAAGGGCAAAAATAAATTGAGTGTACGTTTGAGCAATGTGAAGTTATTAATTACACTATGGATGGTGTATAAATTCACCCAGTTACTACAAAGATACGTGTCCTTCCTAACTCAGTCGCCGGAGAGGATGGAAACCGCTCAGGGATTTCACCATGAGGCCAATGGTGACCTTAAAACAGTTCAGGAGTTTAATGGCTTTAAAGAGAAAACTGAGGATGAATCAGCAACATTGTAGTTACTCCACAATACTAACCCAATTGTCAGAGTGAAAAGAAAGAAGTCTGTACAGAATTAAAATATTCCAATACATGCATCGTGTTTGCAACAAGTCACTAAAGTAATACTGCAAATAAATTGGCAAAGCAATTCACTTCGTGTTTCGAAAACACAGTGTTATGTTTGGGGCAAATCCAATACAACACATTACTGAGTACCACTCCATATTTTCAAGCATTGTGGTGGCTACATCATGTTATGAGTATGCTTGTAATTGCTAAGGACTGGGGAGTTTTTCAGAACAAAAAATACATGGAGTGGAGTTATGCACGGGCAAAATCCTAGAGGAAAACCTGGTTCAGTCTGCTTTCGACCAGACACTGGATGAATTCACCTTTCAGCAGGACAATAACCGAAAACACGATTCCAAATCTCCACTGGAGTTGCTTACCAAGAAGACAGTGAATGTTCCTGAGTGGCCGAGTTACAGTTTTGACTTAAATCTGCTTAAAAAAATCTATGGCAATACCTGAAAATAGTTGTGTGGCAATGATCAACAACCAATTTTGACCAAGCTTGAAGAATTTTGAAAATAATAATGGGCAAATGTTGCACAATCCAAGTGTGGAAAGCTCTTAGAAACGTACCCAGAAAAAAAGGTGATTCTAACATGTATTGACTCAGGGGTTTGAATACTAATCAAGGTATATTAGTGTCATGTGTTCCATATTTTTTGGGGACCAATGTTGAAAATTTTCTTCCACTTTGACATTAGATTATTTTGTGTAGATCCTTGACATAAAAATGACAATTAAATCCATTTTAATCCTACTTTATAACACAACACAATTTGGAAAAGTCAGGGGGTGTGAATGCTTTCTGAATGCACTGTAAATCTGTTCATTGATCCAACCACCCATGTATATATTTCTTTCCTTTTTCAATTTTTGTTTTTGAATTTATCCCAACCCTGCATGAAATCCACATCAATTTTACCGTTTGTAGCCTGCAGAGCAGTTGGTGCAGCCCTTGTGGATGGAGGAGCTTCAGTTGGATCCTCTGAGTATGAGATGGAAAAAGCATTATCAGAGCATTATCTACCGTCAGACATAATGAATACAGAAATATCAGCCATGACATATCTCTGTTTCTGCAGTTATTGCCAGGTTTGGCGTTTTTGTTGGAGATTATGTTGGGGAGAATAGTTACGCAAAAAAACTTGATTGCAAAAAGGTGATTGCAAAACCAACTACACAACATTCCTATGCAATTAACAAGTGTAAGTCCACATTACTATGTACATTATTTGATTTACTTTGAGAAGGTGGTATGCCATTTTTAGATGCTTGAACAAATGATACTCATATAAATATATCACATAAATATACAAGTATACTAAACATTAGGAACACCTTTGTAATATTGAGTTACACCCCCATCTAAAAGGTGTCGAAAGCATTCCACAGGGATGCTGGCCCATGTTGACTCCAATGCTTCCCACAGTTGTGTCAAGTTGGCTGGATGTCCTTTGGGTGGACCATTCTTGATACACACGGGAGCGTGAAAAACCCAGCAGAGTTGCAGTTCTTGACACAAACTGTTGAGCCTGGCACCTACTATCATACCCCGTTCAAAGGCACTTACATCTTTTGTTTGCCCATTCATCCTATGAATGGCAGACATACACAATCCATGTATCAATTGTCTCAAGGCTTACAACTCCTTCAATAACCTGTTTCCTCACCTTGATCTACACTGATTGAAGCGGACAAGTGCCATCCATAAGGGATCATAGCATTCGCCTGGTCAGTCTATGTTGTGGAAAGAGCAGGTGTTCTTAATGTTCTGGATGCATGATTTTTGTGTTTGAATTGACTCCAACCCTGCATGAAATACACATCAATCCTACCATAGGTAACGTGCAGAGTGGTTGGTGCAGCCATGGTGGTTGGAGGAGCTTCAGTTGGTTTCTCTGAGAATGACATGGAAAAATATCATATTAAATAATATTTTTCAGAGCGTTTGTGTAGGCTAATGTCAAATATAATAGTTATGCAAAAAAGGTGATTTGTTTAAACTTGAGAAATTAACTTGCGAAACTATGCAATTACCAAGTGTCGGTTAAATTTTGATGGACTTTCTTTTTTACTTTGAAAATGTAATATGCCATTTTTTACATGGTTGAATACATGATAGCTTACTTATAAATATATTAAATTAATACATATTACATGAATAATGATGTATGAATAACATAATACATGCTAATGTTAAACTATTTAAATGACTGGCTTTACCTTTTGGTATGTCAACATCTTGAGTGCCCAATTTATGCTCCACAGAACAGATGTATTTGTTCTTGTACGTTTTCTCTTTATCAATGATGATCATACTTGTCGTCCGCCCTTCCTCCCTCTGCTCCAGCTCTTCCATCTCTGCTTTGGGCACCTCCATTGTTCGACCGTTTTCATCCACCTTCTTCCATGAAATCTTGACCAAGTCTGGGAACATGTCTCTAGCCAGACATAGCAGGGTTGTTTTCCTGTTCGGCTCAGGTTTGGACACTGGGTAGACCGTGACTTTGGGTTTTTGTACACGATTGTCTGATTTTAAAGAGACACAAGAACATTTAAAGTCTTCTTGAAATGGACATCACACACACGTTTTCATACTTCAGATGTAGTCTGTTGTCAAGATGAATCGTGATGTCCCACACCATTTGTTGTATATCCAGCTTACTTTCTATATTCCATTAAACAATAAATTACATACATAAATTACATGTACCAACTCATTCTATTTTTCATATCAACTATCCTTTCTGGAATATCGTATTTCAATATGATGTAAATCAAAACGTTCAATATCATTTAATTAATTAGATTCTTAGCGAAGTAAACAGTCAAACATTCTTACCCCATATAAAATGACTTTACATTTATATCACACATTTAACTGAGTGTGTATATCGCTAAGATTATGACATGCAATATACTGCAAATTGTGCATATGGCTTTATTGAAACTAATTGCAAACTTTCAAAAATATATTTTTTTATTTTCTAACATGAGTTGATCACACATAGTGCATATTTGCGACGCGATACTTCAGGATGTTTCCTCAATTATTTGGGAAATTGATTAGACATATTCATGATTCATTATTAATGTCTATTTCCGAAAATCAGAGGAATGGATCTCTTACCTGTCACATGAAGTGTTATACCAGAGCCAAACAAAAGTACATACACAGTGAAAATTCCCTTGACAAAAAGTGGTCTGCATTGCGTCTTGTCAGGGCTTGTTTTAATTAACTGTACAATGGTTGACCAGTTAAGAGATTTTAATTTTCCCGATAATAAGGTATAATTTCCAAGGATATCATTAGAACACAATCATCCCTTAAAATCCTTAAATATGCACTATGCAGAAATTGCTCTGCCATATCCTGGCTAATACAATTCTAAAAGTTTGCCTAACTTCAGTTTATGTGACAAAAAAGCAAGTATAGTGTGGAGAATCATTGTACCATCTAAACCGCTGTAAAATATACTTTTCATTACCAAAAATATTGTACCATTTGTTTGAAGCTGGTGTACGAAACCGAAAGTAAAAGAAGCAAAAGGAAAACTTAAGCATGGGAAACAAAGAAAAAGTGCACATAGAACAGATCTACCCCTACTTAGACTTGCTTTCAATCAGGATTACTGGTCTATAACTCACAATTCTACGTGCATTTTGTCAGGTCATCCAAAAAGTTACATATTGCAGGTTTAAGAGGCTAATCTTTGTGTTTAACTTAGCTAACATATGGAATTGTTGTAAGATGGTCATACCAAGTATCATTTAGCTATTTCCTTTTGAAATGTATGGCCCCTTTAGGTAAAAAAAGATATACAGCACCAGTAAAAAGTTTGGACACACGTACTCATTCAAGAGTTTTTCTTTAATTTTACAACTTTTTACATTGTAGAATAATAGTGAAGCCATCAAACTATGAAAAAGCTGTAATCAAGGCAAATGGTGGCTACTTTGAAAAATCTAAAATACATTTGGATTAGTTTAACACTTCTTTTGGTTACTACATGATTCGATTATGTTTTATTTCATAGTTTTTGATGTCTTCGCTATTATTCTACAATGTAGAAAATAGTAAAAAATAAAGAAATACCCTTGAATGAGTAGGTGTGTTCAAACATTTGGCTGGCACTGTTTATGTAAATACATAATTTGATGAAATGTTTAATTTGGCCTTACTGCTTTTAGCTCAGAGAATGCAAAGAATAACAGATTCATACATGGATAAACAGATAGTAAAAAAAATATCAAAAGAAATGTTGTTTTAAAGTGTGTGTCCTATATCTGTGAGATATTAGAAAGATCAGAAAATTATTTAGATTTAGATTTTTTTTACCCATATAAAAAAAAAATGGCACTCAACTACTTCCTTATATACAGTACTTCCATAATTTGTTTTAACTGGTACCGAGCTACCTTCAGACAAGTCTTGTTGGTGTCCTAGAGCAAAGCAACCGACATGTATGTGTTTGTGAGGCTCTCACCTTTCCATGAAGGGGTCATTCGTGTTTAGCCCAAACTGTATGGATGTTTTCATGAGAAGACCTATTTCATGGATGTCTCATGGTCTTACAAACATAGCTGTAGCTTAGCCACCTTCCACCACAGATACTTCATGAAACACAAACAAATCTGTAGTTTAAATGGACAGGTTTTCATGGGGATCTTTTTTATGCTAATTGGATTCCGCGGGGGTGTGGACATTGACTCTAGGGGGTTGAATTCCCTCCCTTAGCCTACTTCTGCCCTACTTCTGCCAACTTCTGCATGTAGCGTTCGAACGGTTTGGGCAACACACTAATACACTATATATTCAAAAGTATGTGGACACACCTTCAAATGAATTGTTTCTGCAATTTCAGTCACACCCGTTGCTGGCAGGTGTATAAATTCGAGCACACAGCCATGCAATCTCCATCGACAAACATTGGCAGTAGAATGGCCTTATTGAAGAGCTCACTGACTTGGAACGTGGTACCTTCATAGGATGCCACCTTTCCAACAAGTCAGTTCATCAAATTTCTGCCCAGCTAGAGCTGCCCCGGTCAACTGTAAGTGCTGTGAATTCTGAAGTGGAAACGTCTAGGAGAAACAACAGCTCAGCCATGAAGTGGTAGGCCACACAAGCTCACAGAACGGGACTGCCGAGTGCTGATCCGCATAGCGTGTAAAAATTGGCTGTCCTCAGGTGCAACATTCACTACCTGTCACAATTTCTGTGTTATTTGATTGTTGTTTCGTTAGGTTTCCGCTGGAGTGCACCCTTACCTTGTTTTCTATTTTCCAGGTTACCCTGATTATTACTTATTGGATTCACGTGGGTTTAATTACCTTCTCTGTTCAACTGGTTGCCTTGTTATTTAGGTTCCTCATTTGGCCTGTATCTTTGCTTAGGTCTCATGTTTTTTGTGTGTGTGCTCTTGTCCGGTTGCCTTGTTTCTGTTGAGACTCTCAGTAAAAGTTCTGAATTTACCCTTACCTCTCCTTGCTGTGTTTCTCTATGCCTGGGTTTGAGTTTGTACTAGCAGTATTGTTATAGCAGACCGAAGCCAACGATGGATCCAGCAGAGATTGCTCAGTCGTCCGAGGAACATTCCCGAACTCCACCATTTACGGTCGGCTCTCACCCACCATGGAACTGTGATTGGTTGCCATGAGGCGTGGCTGCAGACATTGTTGGATGATTTAATAACTATTGTGTCCGCTCTGCAGACCGGACAGGCGGATGCAACGGCTGCTGCACCTGTGGCTGTTCCTAATCCTCCACTCCCTACCAGCTCAGTGTCTTCCTCCTTTCCGGGGCCTCATCTCCCGGGACCGGAGCGCTATGAGGGGCATCCTGGGAAGTGTCGTGGGTTCCTGCTCCTGGCCTTCGAGCTGCAGGCATCAACGTTTCCCACTGAGCATTCATGAGTGGCATACGTCATCTCTTTGCTCTCTGGATGGGCTCTGGCCTGGGCCACGGCCATATGGGAGCAGCTATCAGACATTTATCTTAATTGGCAAAGCTTCACCCAGGAGATGAAGAGGGTTTTTGATCACCCCATCAGTGCCAGGAATGCTGCTAAAAGACTCATTGCGCTTCGGCAGGGCAGCCAGAGCGTAGCTGATTACGCCATTGACTTTCGGACGCTCGCCACAGAGTGGTTGGAATACAGAGGCACTTCACTCAGCCTTTCTGAACGGACTCAGCGAAGTTTTCAAGGATCAAATCAAATCAAATCAAATATTATTAGTCACATACACATGGTTAGCAGATGTTAATGCGAGTGTAGCGAAATGCTTGTGCTTCTAGTTCCGACAATGCAGTAATAACCAACAAGTAATCTAACCTAACAATTCCACAACTACTACCTTATACACACACACAAGTGTAAAGGGATGAAGAATATGTACATAAAGAATAATGAAGATGGTGTACAGAACGGCATGGCAAGATGCAGTAGATGGTATAGAGTACGGTATATACATATGAGATGAGTACTGTAGGGTATGTAAACATAAAGTGGCATAGTTTAAAGTGGCTAGTGGTACATGTATTACATAAAGATGGCAAGATGCAGTAGATGATATAGAGTACATATATACATATGAGATGGTAATGTAGGGTATGTAAACATTATATTAAGTGGCATTGTTTAAAGTGGCTAGTGGTACATTTTTACATAATTTCCATCAATTCCCATTTTTAAAGTGGCTGGAGTTGAGTCAGTATGTTGGCAGCGGCCGCTAAATGTTAGTGGTGGCTGTTTAACAGTCTGATGGCCTTGAGATAGAAGCTGTTTTTCAGTCTCTCGGTCCCTGCTTTGATGCACCTGTACTGACCTCGCCTTCTGGATGATAGCGGGGTGAACAGGCAGTGGCTTGGGTGGTTGTTGTCCTTGATGATCTTTATGGCCTTCCTGTGACATCGGGTGGTGTAGGTGTCCTGGAGGGCAGGTAGTTTGCCCCCGGTGATGCGTTCTGCAGACCTCACTACCCTCTGGAGAGCCTTACGGTTGTGGGCGGAGCAGTTGCCGTACCAGGCGGTGATACAGCCCGACAGGATGCTCTCGATTGTGCATCTGTAGAAGTTTGTGAGTGCTTTTGGTGACAAGCCGAATTTTTCAGCCTCCTGAGGTTGAAGAGGCGCTGCTGCGCCTTCTTCACAACGCTGTCTGTGTGGGTGGACCAATTCAGTTTGTCCGTGATGTGTACACCGAGGAACTTAAAACTTTCCACCTTCTCCACTACTGACCCGTCGATGTGGATAGGGGGGTGCTCCCTCTGCTGTTTCCTGAAGTCCACAATCATCTCCTTTGTTTTGTTGACGTTGAGTGTGAGGTTATTTTCCTGACACCACACTCGAGGGCCCTCACCCCTCCCTGTAGGCCGTCTCGTCGTTGTTGGTAATCAAGCCTACCACTGTAGTGTCATCCGCAAACTTGATGATTGAGTTGGAGGCGTGCATGGCCACGCAGTCGTGGGTGAACAGGGAGTACAGGAGAGGGCTCAGAACGCACCCTTGTGGGGCCCCAGTGTTGAGGATCAGCGGGGTGGAGATGTTGTTACCTACTCTCACCACCTGGGGCGGCCCGTCAGGAAGTCCAGGACCCAGTTGCACAGGGCGGGGTCGAGACCCAGGGTCTCGAGCTTGATGACGAGTTTGGAGGGTACTATGGTGTTAAATGCTGAGCTGTAATCGATGAACAGCATTCTCACATGGGTATTCCTCTTGTCCAGATGGGTTAGGGCAGTGTGCAGTGTGGTTGCGATTGCGTCGTCTGTGGACCTATTGGGTCGGTAAGCAAATTGGAGTGGTCTAGGGTGTCCGGTAGGGTGGAGGTGATATGGTCCTTGAATAGTCTCTCAAAGCACTTCATGATGACGGAAGGGAGTGCTACGGGGCGGTAGTCGTTTAGCTCAGTTACCTTAGCTTTCTTGGGAACAGGAACAATGGTGGCCCTCTTGAAGCATGTGGGAACAGCAACTGGGATAAGGATTGATTGAATATGTCCGTAAACACACCAGCCAGCTGGTCTGCGCATGCTCGAGGACGCGGCTGGGAATGCCGTCTGGGCCTGCAGCCTTGCGAGGGTTAACACGTTTAAATGTTTTACTCACCTCGGCTGCAGTGAAGGAGAGCCCGCAGGTTTTGTAGGGGGCCGTGTCAGTGCACTGTATTGTCCTCAAAGCGGGCAAAAAAGTTGTTTAGCCTGTCTGGGAGCAAGACACCTGGTCCGCGACGGGGCTGGTTTTCTTTTTGTAATCCGTGATTGACTGTAGACCCTGCCACATACCTCTTGTGTCTGAGCTGTTGAATGCGACTCGATTTTGTCTCTGTACTGGGACTTAGCCTGTTTGATTGCCTTGCGGAGAGAATAGCTACACTGTTTGTATTCGGTCATGCTTCCGGTCACCTTGCCCTGGTTAAAAGCAGTTCGCGCTTTCAGTTTCACGCGAATGCTGCCGTCAATCCACGGTTTCTGGTTTGGGAATGTTTTAATCGTTGCTGTGGTACGACATCGTCAATGCACTTCCTAATGAACTCGCTCACCGAATCAGCATATTCGTCAATATTGTTGTTGGACGCAATGCAGAACATATTCCAATCCGCGTGATCGAAGCAGTCTTGAAGCGTGGATTCAGATGGTCGACCAGCGTTGAACAGACCTGAGCGCGGGAGCTTGTTGTTTAGTTTCTGTTTGTAGGCTGGAATCAACAAAATGGAGTCGTGGTCAGCTTTTCCAAAAGGGGGCGGGGGAGGGCCTTATATGCGTGCGGAAATTAGTATAACAAATGATCTAGGGTTTTCCAGCCCTGGTAGCACAATCGATATGCTGATAGAATTTAGGGAGTTTTGTTTTTAGATTAGCCTTGTTAAAATCCCCAGCCACGATGAATGCAGCCTCAGGGTGTGTGGTTTCCAGTTTACAAAGAGTCAGATAAAGTTCGTTCAGGGCCATCGATGTGTCTGCTTGGGGGGATATATAACGGCTGTGATTATGATTGAAGAGAATTCCCTTGGTAGATAATGCGGTCGACATTTGATTGTGAGGAGTTCTAGATCAGGTGAACAGAATGACTTGAGTTCCTGTGTGTTGTTATGATGATCACACCACGTCTCGTTAATCATAAGGCATACCCCCCGCCCCTCTTCTTACCAGAAAGATGTTTGTTTCTGTCGGCGCGATGCATGAAGAAACCAGCTGGCTGCACCGACTCCGTTAGCGTCTCTTGAGTTAGCCATGTTTCCGTGAAGCAGAGCACTTGCAATCCCTGATGTCTCTCTGGAATGCTACCGTGCTCGGATTTCATCAACCTTATTGTCAAGAGACTGGACATTGGCGAGTAGTATGCTAGGAGTGGAGCGCGATGTGCCCGTCTCCGAAGCCTGACCACTAGACCGCCTCGTTTTGCCCCTTTTACGGCGTCGCACAGGGGCGCCGGCTGGGATCAGATCCATTGATATGGGTGGAAGGCAAAACACTGGATCCGTTTCGGGAAAGTCATATTCCTGGTAGGAACGATGATGAGTTGACGTTAATCGTATATTCAGTAGTTCCTCCCGACTGTATGTAATGAAACCTAAGATTACCTGGGGTACCGATGTAAGAAATAACACATAAAAAAACAAAATACTGCATATTTTCCAAGGAACGCGAAGCGAGGCGGCCATCTCTTTTCGGCGCCGGAAGTTAATTGAGCTGGCTTCCCGGGACAAGCCTGATACTCTGGATGAGTTCTGCCATCCGGATTGACAACCGGCTTCGGGAACATCGTCGTTGAGAGGATGGAGGGGTTCCGAGTTGTTTCCATTGTTTCGGGAATTCGCTGAGGGAGTCAATTCTTTGTTTGTTCCACTGCCTTATGCTGCGTCTGCTTGTCCTGTACCCCGTCAGAGTTCTCAATTCGGCTCTGGTTCTCCTTCATGTCCTTCAGAGTAGCCGATTCAATTTGGGACGCACCAGACCTTATGCTCTGGAGAAAAGCCGCAGGATTAATGAGCAACGTTGTCTTTACAATGTACACGAAACGTTTCAGTCTGGTTTTAGACCCCATCGTAGCACTGAGACTGCACTCTGAAGGTGGTAAATTACCTTTTAATGTCATCAGACCAAGGCTCTGCATCTGTCTTCGTGCTCCTAGGCCTTAGTGCTGCTTTTGATACCTCGATAACCACATTCTTTTGGAGAGATTGGAACCCAGATTGGTCTACACGGACAAGTTATGGCCTGGTTTAGATCTTATCTGTCGGAAAGATATCAGTTTGTCTCTGTGGATGGTTTGTCCTCTGACAAATCAACAGTACATTTTCACTATATATTTTACCTCTTGGTGATGTCATTCAGAAACATAATGTTAACTTTCACTGCTATGCGGATGATACGCAGCTGTACATTTCAATGAAACATGGTGACGCCCCAAAATTGCCCTCCCTGGAAGCATGTGTTTCAGACATGAGGAAGTGGATGGCGGGAAATGTTTTACTTTTAAACTCGGACAAAACAGAGATGCTAGTTACAGTGCCTTGCAAAAGTATTCACCCCCTTGGCATTTTTCCTATTTTGTTGCATTACAACTTCTAATTTAAATGAAATGAAAAAAATAACTTGTTTACATAATTGGTGCAACCAATTACCTTCAGAAGTCACATAATTAGTTAAATAAAGTCCACCTGTGTGCAATCTAAGTGTCACATGATCTCAGTATATATACAGCTGTTCTGAAAGGCCCCAGAATCTGCAACACCAATAAGCAAGGGGCACCACCTGTTAGGATTTATGTTTATGCACTATAGCCGGGTAGCATATAGGTTGAAAATGAATGTTGTTTTGTTACACACACACACAATAAAGAGGGGTGTGTGTGTGTGTAGGTGTGTAAGGACTGACCACCACAGGCCATAAAAGCTGTGGACAGTCTGGAGAGGGGAGGGGTGCATCACTCTGGGCCAACCAGGATGGTGAAGAGACAGTTCAGTACCATATTAGGAATTGTTTGAGTAAAGAATCATGGGGGACACAGGACGGAGCTGCTCTACCCAACAACCAGATGTGGACAAAGGAACGCGCCAAGGGGCTTGGACAAAGGGCCAGCAAAGGGGGGCAAAGTCTAAACCAAGCCCAGCCTCTACTGTGATAGGCCAACTGGACACGTTGAGAATAAAATTGTGATAGTATAAAAACTACTATGTGAGTATATTCCACAGTTCTCTGTTCATCCTGCGCGGTGATACAGCGAACCCGTATATACGAAAATTGCATTTACCATTTATAAGTTTGAGTTTAATTAAAATACTTAAAATATATTCGGGGACTCTGAATCACATTTTGTCCTGATGCCAGATTTGAACAGACGCAAATCTCTTTCACACCAAGCAAGCGGCACCATGAAGACAAAGCAGCTCTCCAAACAGGTACAGATCAGGGTTGGGTTATACAAAAATATAAGAAACGTTGAACATCCCACAGAGAACTATTAAATAAAATAAAATTCATGGAAAGAATATGGCACCACAACAAACCTTTCAAGAGAAGGCTGCCCACCAAAACTCACGGACCAGGCAAGGAAAGCATTAATCAGAGAGGCAACAAAGAGACAAAAGATAACCCCTGAAGGAGCTGCAAAGCTCCACAGCGGAGATTGGAGTATCTGTCCATAGGACCACTTTAAGCCGTACACTCCACAAAGCTGGGCTTTACGGAAGAGTGGCCAGAAAAAGACATTGCTTAAAGTATAAAATAAGCAAACACGTTTGGTGTTCGCCAAAAGGAGAGTGGGAGACTCCCCAAACATATGGAAGAAGGTACTCTGTTTAGATGAGACTAAAATTGAGCTTTTTGGTCATCAAGGAAAACGCTATGTGTGGCGCAAACCCAACACATCTCATCCCCCCTAGAACACCATCTCCACAGTGAAACATGGTGGTGGCAGCATCATGCCGTGGGTATGTTTTTCATCGGCAGGGACTGGGAAACTGGTCAGAATTGAAGGAATGATGGATGGCCACTAAACACAGGGAAATTCTTGAGGGAAACCGGTTTGTCTTCCTGAGATTTGAGACTGGGACGTAGGTTCACCTTCCAGCAGGACAATGACCTTAAGCATACTGCTAAAGCAATACTTGAGTGGTTTAAGGGGAAACATTTAAATGTCTTGGAATGGCCTAGTCAAAGGCCAGACCTCAATCCAATTGAGAATCTTTGGTATGACTTAAAGATTGTTGTTCACCAGCGGAACCCATCATACTTGAAGGAGCTGGATCAGTTTTGTCCTGAAGAATGGGCAAAAATCCCAGTGGCTAGATGTGCCAAGCTTATAGAGACATACCCCATGAGACTTGCAGCTGTAATTGTTGCAAACGGTGGGGGGGGTGAATAGTTATGCACGCTCAAGTTTTCTGTTTTTTTGTCTTATTTCTTGTTTGTTTCGCAATAAAAAATGTGTTGCATCTTCAATTACACAAATGCATGTTGTGTAACTCAAATGATCCATACCCCCGAAAAATATTTTAAAAATTCCAGGTTGTAAGGCAAAAAAATAGGAAACATGCCAAGGGGGGTAAATGCATTTGCAAGCCACTATATATGTCCCAAAAAACCAAAAAGATCTGCTGTTGGATCTGACAATTAATCTTGTTGGTTGAACAGTCGCCTCAAATAAAACTGTAAAGTACCTCTGCGTTACTCTGGACCACGGTCTCTCTTTTGACAAACAAGGACAGCTTTTTTCCATCTACGTAACATAGCAAAAATCTGAAACTCTCCGTCCAAAAATGATGCAGAAATGTAAATCCATGCTTTTGTCACTTCTAGATTAGACTGCAATGCACTACTTTTCGGCTACCCCGATGAAGCATTAAACAAACTTCAGTAAGTGCCTAACACGGCTGCTAGAATCTTGACTAGAATATACTGTCTTCTCTATACTGTCTTCCTGTTAAAACCTCTAACGAGCCTCTACCCCGGGTCCGGGAGCACCCCCCACCCCCCCACACACTGATTAGCATACCTAGCATAGCTTCACAAGTAGATAGTAGCATCTAAATATCATTAAATCACAAGTCCAAGACACCAGATGAAAGATACAGATCTTGTGAATAAAGCCACCATTTCAGATTTTTAAAATGTTTTACAGGGAAGACAAAATATGTAAATCTATTAGGCTAAACACGTTAGCAAAATACACCACTATTCTAACTCCATCAGTTTCTTACTCCTTCAGGTGCTATCACCAATTCGGCTCAACTAAGATATTGATATCCACTAACCAGAAAAAAACCTCTTCAGATGACAGTCTGAAACATATTCATTGGTATAGGATAGTTTTTGTTAGAAAAAAGTGCATATTTCAGGTAGAAATCACAGTTTACAATTGCACCCACCATCACAAATCGACTAGAATTACTAGATAGAGCAACGTGTTATGACCAATTTACTCATCATAAAACATTTCATAAAAATAGACAAAGCATAGCAATGGAAAGACCCAGTTCTTGTGATTTCAGACCATATTTCAGATTTTCTAAGCGTTTTTCAGCGAAAACACAATAAATCGATAAGTTAGCATACCACATGTGCAAACGTTACCAGAGCAATCGATTCCAGCCAAAGAGCGCTATAACGTAATCACCGCCAAAATATATTAATTTTTTCACTAACCTTCTCAGAATTCTTCCGATGACACTCCGTTAACATCATTTTACAACTATACATATACAGTTTGTTCGAAAAGGTGCATATTTAGCCATACAAAACCGTGGTTACACAATAAAAATACTAGGAAATCAAGCCTCAATATGTCTGACGTCATCTATCAGAGTGATCTAGTTTAATTGAAAGCTAATCATATACTTGACTAAAAAATACAGGGTTGACAGCAATCGAAAGACAAATTAGTTCTTAATGCAAACCCTGATTTACATTTTTTTAAATTATCCTTACTTTTCAATACAGGGTTGGCCAAGTGAAGCTATACCAAAACAAAATGGCGAAATATGCGTTTAAAATATTTCGACAGAAACACGATTTTATCATATTAAATATTGCTTACTTTGAGCTGTTCTTCCATCAGATTCTTGGGCAATGTATCCTTCTATGTTATAAACGTCTTTTGGTCGATAGATGTCCTCTGTCCTTCGAAATGTCCACCACCAACGACCGACACCCTAAAACGTGTCCAAACTTTCAGAGTGCACAACAAAGAAATTCCTCAAAATCGCACTAAAAGGAATAAAATTGCTATAAAACGGTTCAAATTAACTACATTATGATGTTTTTAACAACTATAACGACTGAAAACATGACCGGAGAAATATTGCTGGTTAGAAAACGATTTGGAACGAGGCAGGTCCGATGTCCTTCACGCTTCAGGCGCATGATGAGAAAGGGGGGTCTCTGTACATTTTGGTCTTTTATAATGGCTGTGAATGTCCCATCGATTTCATTGAAAACGTGATGACGTACAGACACCTAGAGGAAGACGTAGGCAGTGTCGGTTTCTTCATAGCATTCACTGTCTCCTTAAAAACAGACCCCAGATCAGAGGTAAAAATTTCTGAAATCTGAACCCTGTCATGAAAAGTGCTGTAGAAATTGTTCTGTACCACTCAGAGACAAAATTCCAACTTCTATAGAAACTAGAAGGTGTTTTCTATCCAATAATAACAATAATATGCATATTGTACGATCAAGAATTTAGCACGAGGCAGTTTAATTTGGAGACACAAATGCTAATGCGGAACAGCACCCCTTATAGTTGCAAGAAGTTTTAAGGCTAGGGCTGATTTCAAGATTTTACTGCTAAACTACAAAGAATTACATGGGCTTACTCCTATCTATCCTTCCGATTTGGTCCTGTCGTACATACCTACACATACGCTATGGTCACAAGATGCAGGCCTCCTTATTGTCTGGAGGCAGGGCTTTCTCCAGCTTTCTGCTATAGAGTAAAATTTTTATGAAATGGTCTGCCTATCCATGTGGGAGACGTAGACTCGGTCTCGACCTTTAAGTCTTTATTGAAGAGTCATCTCTTCAGTAGGTCCTATGATTGAGTGTTGTCTGGCCCAGGGGTGTGAAGGTGAACAGAAAGGCACTGGAGCGGCGAACCACCCTTGCTGTCTCTGCCTGGCCAGTTCCCCTCTCTCCACTGGGATACTCTGCCTCTAACACTATTACGGGGGCTGAGTCACTGGCTTACTAATGCTCTTCTAAGCCGTCCCTAGGAGGGGTGTGTCACTTGAGTGGGTTGAGTCACTGACGTAATCTTCTTGTCCGAGTTGGCGCCCCCGTCGGGTTTGTGCCGTAGGGGAAATCTTTGTGTGCTATACTCGGCCTCGTCTCAGGGCAGTAAGTTGGTTGTCTGTTGATATCCCTCTAGTGGTATGGGGGCTGTGCTTGACAAAGCGGGTGGGGTTATATCCTGCCTGGTTGGCCCTGTCCGAGGGTATAGTCTGACGGTGTCACAGTTTCTCCCGACCCCTCCTGTCTCAGCCTCCAGTAATTATGCTGCAATAGTTTGTGTCGGGGGGATAGGGTCAGTCTGTTATATCTGGAGTATTTTTCCTGTTTTATTTCTGTCTTTCTCTCTATTTCTCTTCCTCTTCTCATAGGACCTGAGCCCTCGAACCATGCCTCAGGACTACCTGGCCTAATGACTCCTTGCTGTCCCCAGTCCACCTGGTCGTGCTGCTGCTCCCATTTCAACTGTTCTGCCTACGGCTATGGAACCCTAAACTGTTCACCGTTTTCGACTCTCTCTCTTTACCGCACCTGCTGTCTAACTCTGAATGATTGGCTATGAAAAGCAAACTGACATTAATTAACTCCTGAGGTTCTGACCTGTTGCACCCTTCTACAACCACTGTGATTATTGTTATTAGACCTGCTGGCCATCTATGAACGTTTGAACATCTTAGCCATGTACTGTTATATTCTCCACCCTGTACAGCCATAAGAGGACTGGCCACACCTCAGAGCCTGGTCCTCTCTAGGCTTATTCATAGGTGCTGTCCTTTCTAGGGAGTTTTTCCTAGCCACCGTGTTTCCACATCTGCATTGCTTGCTGTTTGGTGTTTTAGGCTGGGTTTCTGAATAGCACGTTGTGACATCGGCTAATGTGAAAAGGGCTTTATAAATATATTTGATAGACTGATTGATATGTTGGACAGTCTGGACATTTCCGTGCCTCTTGTCCAGAGCTGACGGGAAACGGGATGACTCGTCAGTAGACGGGAGAATACTGGCGAGCCAGATACAGTCTCCAAATGCCGACACGGTATGCACCTTTCTTCCGGGCCAACCTGCCGTGGAACAATGGGCAGTTGGACATTCCTGCTTTCATAGACTCTGGGGCTACCGGTTGTTTTCTAGATTGCACATTAGCTCGCCAACAGGGGCTGCCTCTCACTAAGCTGGACATTCCGTTGCCGGTCACTGCGCTGGATGTTTAACCCCTAGAGTCTGGAAAGGTGAAGCAACTCACCATGCCTATTCAGCTACGATTTCTGGATTATCATGTGGAGTTTATCCAGTTACATTTGGTGGACTCTCCTGAGCTTCCCCTGGTTCTTGGACATCAGTGGCTTTCTATCCATAAGCCCTCTGGAAGAGTTATGGGATGGAATCCTTCATGCCAGTCCACCTGCCAGCCACTCTCCACATCCTTCCCGCCCTGCTCGTCTGGAGGCTTCCGATTCTCCTCTTCCCCCGGGTGGGGATGACAAGCCTGATCTTTCCCACGTACCTCGGGATTACTGGGATCTGGGTCAGGTCTTCAGCAAATGAAGGGCCAGCGAACTGCCTCCTCACAGGTCCTTTGATTGTGCCATCGACCTCCTGCCCAGCACCACTCCTCAGAGTGGAGGGCTATATTCTCTCTCAGAACTAGAGACTGCAGCCATGAACAGAATTATTAAGGAGGCTGGTTTTATTTCGGCCTTCCAATTCACCTGCAGGAGTGGGTTTTTTCTTTTTGGAAAGAGGGACGGGGATTACATCCCTGTATAGATTACCGGGGTTTAACTTCTCTAGGATATGTGGGACGGTAGCGTCCCACTTGGCCAAAATCCAGAAAAAAATGTGCGCGCCAAATTCAAATATATTACTATAGAAATCTATGAAAGACACCAAATTAAAGCTACACATGTTGTGAATCCAGCCAACATGTCTGATTTCATAAAGGATTTACGGGGAAAGCACACCAAACAATTATGTTAGCTCAGTACATAGCAACAGAAAAACACAGCCATTTTCCCAGCAAAATATAGTAATAACAAAAACCAGAAATAGAGATAAAATTAATCACTAACCTTTGAACATCTTCATCAGATGACACTCATATGACATCATGTTACACAATACATTTATGTTTTGTTTGATAATGTGCATATTTATATCCACAAATCTCGGTTTACATTGGCGCCATGTTCAGAAATGCCTCCAAAATATCCGGAGTAATTACAGAGAGCCACGTCAAATAACAGAAATACTCATCATAAACTTTGTAAGAAAGATACATGTTTTACATATAATTAAAGATACACTTCTTCTTAATGCAACCGCGGTGTCAGATTTTTTAAAACCGTTACAAAAAACCACACCATGCAATAATTTGAGACGGAGCTCAGAACAATAGCCAAATTAGCCGCCATGTTGGAGTCAACAGAAATACGAAATTACATCAGAAAATATTCCCTTACCTTTGATTATCTTCATCAGAATGCAGTGCCAGGAATCCTAGTTCCACAATAAATTGTTGTTTTGTTCGATAATGTCCATTACTTATGTCCAATTAGCTAATTTTGCTACCATGTGTAGTACAGTGTCCAAACGCTCACGCAGATGCAAGCAAAAGGTTCTTCCAAGAGGAGGTGGGGTTTATCAAGGAACCTCCTGCCCAACTGAAACATTTGTATTTGAAAGGGCAGCAGATGCAGGCACTTAACTAACAAATGTAAAGATCTCCTTAATTTAAGTTAAGGTTTGTTCCTTGTATGATCTAAACGGATATTGTTTTATGATGACACTGTCACGATCGTCTTGAGTGGAAGAAGTGGACCAAGGCGCAGCGTGTGAAAAATACATTCTCTTTTATTTGAGAATAAAGAAAAACACGAAACAAACACTATTATAAACCTAAACAAAACAACAAACGATCGTGAAGCTATAAACGTAAGTGCACACACAAGCTACAAACGTACAACATAGACAATTACCCACAAAACCCAAATGCCTATGGCTGCCTTAAATATGGCTCTCAATCAGAGACAATAAACCACAGCTGCCTCTAATTGAGAACCAATCTAGGCAGCCATAGACATACAAACACCTAGATAAGACACTGACCCATTAAACATACAAACCCCTAGACAAACCAAAACACATACATTCCCCATGTCACACCCTGACCTAACTAAAATAATAATGAAAACAAAGATAACTAAGGCCAGGGTGTGACAGATACCATCGATCTTTTCATATTTGTGACTCACCACCTGAATTCAGTCTTATGTAGCTTATCTGTTTTTACATTGGATAAAAGTAGATACTCAGAGCAACAAAAGGGTATATCATACATTGCTTTTTTCATGTTATCCAGAGCGTTGGTGACTAACTGTGCTGCTGGCAACAATTGAATTACGCTTTGTTGCAGATGTTTACTGACACCGGGCATATTCAAGGAGTGTTGAGCATTCAAAAACGCATCAGTTATTCTGCGCTCTGGGACACTAAGACGAGAGTCTTTTGTAAAGAAATGTAGCTAGATAGTTAGCTAGATAAACAATGAATCCCAACGCATTCTGTAACGTTAGTTTGCGAGCCAGCCAGCTAACATTAGCTAGCTAGCTAACAGTACACTTTAGCCTCCCGGGTGGCGCCGTGGTCTAGGGCACTGCATCGCAGTGCTAGCTGTGCCACCAGATATTCTGGGTTTGCGCCCAGGCTCTGTCGCAGCCGGCCGCGACCGGGAGGTCCGTGGGGCGACGCACAATTGGCCTAGCGTCGTCCGCGTTAGGGAGGGTTTGGCCGGTAGGGATATCCTTGTCCCATCGTGCACCAGCGACTCCTGTGGCGGGCCGGGTGCAGTGCGCGCTAACCAAGGTCGCCAGGTGCACGGTGTTTCCTCCGACACATTGGTGCGGCTGGCTTCCCGGTTGGATGCGCTCTGTGTTAAGAAGCAGTGCGGCTAGGTTGGGTTGTGTTTCGGAGGACGCATGGCTTTCGACCTTTGTCTCTCCCGAGCCCGTAAGGGAGTTGTAGAGATGAGACAAGATAGTAATTACTAACAATTGAATACCATGAAATTGGGGAGAAAAAGGGGGTAAAATAAAATAATAAAAAATAAAACAGTACACTAACTTGAAATGAAAATTATTTGTCAAAATTACAGTGGAGTCTTTGGTAAGACATACAGTATAGCTAACTAGCTGGCTAAACAATGCACCATAATCACAACCCATGATGGTACTACCCTGCATGAATCTGCAGGTAGCTAACCAACCAGGTTCTATAACTCGCCAAATGACTAGCCAAAGCAAATGTGTCTGAGATACGAAGAATAAGGTCATACACATAAAGTTAGCTAGCGACCCAGCCAGCTAACATTAGCTAGCTAACAGTACACTTGAAATGAAACCACTTTCTGTCAAAATTAGAAACGTGTAATATCTGCAAATCTTACCAGTATACATCATGATTGGACGCGTCTCCTGTCTGATGCATGCATGGTTGCCTTAGTTTGACGATGTAATTCAGACTGGTGTTTTCTGCATCTCCTTAGCTATCATACTCATTCCACTGATTTCATAACTTGGTCCTCCAGAAAGTGGAGAGCATGCACATAAAGTTAGCTAGCGAGCCAGCCAGCTAACGTTAGCTAACAGTACACTTTAACTTGACATTAAGTTTATGCAGTTTTACTAAGCGATACATTTCTTTTAAAGACGCGTTCGACACGATTACCTAAACATACTGACCAGCTCCAATAGACAGACGAGTGCTATATGGTAGACCAATCCAAACTCATCTCTCGGCATGTCCAGCCCACTCATTATCTCAGCCAATCATGGCTAGTGGGAAGGTTGCTCGCTTTATCTGTGGCTAAACCAACTAGGATCGTAATTGAACAATTTTATTCGTATTTACAGATGGCATACACGTATCCCATAGGCCTCTACATTATGGACAAGGTATGTGTAAGAAAACCATTATCAAAAGTTTTTTTCTTACACATTCATCACAATAACCAAGGTATGAATTCTGTTGAGTGCATGTTTTGTTAATCATCTATATAATTCAAATTTTGGGGATTCACAGACTTCACCCTCCCTACACCCCTGATGAATATAACAGCAAACCTGTTAGATCACCATGCAGTGCAAAATCATTCTGGCTTTGGATACGGAGAACATCAACACATTAACATCAATCCGCCAGAGGATACATCCATTGGACTTGGGGCTCTGCTGGGAGTTTACCTCATTTTTTATTCTGCTTTGCCACTAAAATTATAATGTACACTGTATACAAAAATATTGTTATACATATTATTATTATTATTAATAATAATAATAGGGGAGCTAGGGTAGTTAAAAAATTTACCCCAAAAGGTTCTTCAAGGATCCATTAAAAGGGGTTCTTTGAAGAACCCTTATAATAAAGGGTTATTCAAATAACTTATAGGGGTTCCCCCACAGTTTCAATTTGAAGATCCCCTAAAGGATCCTCCAGGAACCTTTTCTTTTTCGAGTGTAGTAGGGCGGTTGGACATGAAACACTTGGCTTCTAGAAGGAGCAATACAGTGTAGTCTTCACTGATGCTAATCCACAAATCAACTTGTAGTGTACATTTGTTTTCAGTATGTGTCATTTCTGTATTGCTGTGCTTTTGTATGTTGCTGTTGTTTTTTTCTTTGTATAGGTATTTCCAAAGAGTAGCACAGGTGTACATCTTCAAATTATGGTTTATTAGAGTATGAGCTTCAGAGGTGTCTAGGTGACTATCTGCAGTGTCTGACTGGTCCCAGGGATATAATATGCACAAGCCTCTGCCGCCCTCTGGTGTTTGTATTTAGTTTAACCTTTATTTAACTAGGAAAGTCAGTTAAGAACAAATTCTTATTTACAATTACGGCCTAGAGGGGAACAGTGAGTTAACTGTTCAGGGGCAGAACAACAGATTTTTACCATGTCAGCTCGGAGACTCGATCCAGCAACCTTTCGGTTACTGGCCCAATACTCTAACCACTAGGCTACCTGGCACCACAAAATGGTGTATGCAGTATGCAGTATGCATACATGCATACATACATGCAGTAATGCAATTGTCCAAGTACTTCAAAAGTACATGAGAAGTGAACACATTTAGTTAACAGAGCCCTTAACACTGTGCAACTCATGTATGGACATTGTAATTACTCATTGTTACAATGTGTTACATTGTTGCATACATCAGTAACCGTATGCTGTATCATATCTGGCCGTGATTGGGAGTCCCATAGGGCGGCACACAATTGGCCCGCCATTGTCCGTGTTTGGCCAGTGTAGGCCGTCATTGTAAATTAGAATTTGTTCTTAACTGACTTGCCTAGTTTAATAAAGGTAAAAATATCCCCTAACCAGCCCTTAGTACAGTGTTGAAGTGTAATAATGGGTCATTACAATAATTGTTACACTGTAATTACAGGAATAATTACACAGTATTAAGGGCACTGCAATGTAAATTCTAACCAAGTTCATGCATAACAGAAGAGAAGAGAACAATGATTAATAAGATTTACAAAATCACCGGCAATAAATTAACAATAGCAGCAAATCGTAGTCTACATCTAGTTCCTCCTTGTTTTTAAGCAGATGTATTAGTTAGTATTTTAGCTTCATCAGTGCTTACTGAGCCATTCAGGGCTAGTGTATTTGTTTTGTTCATCATCATGTATTAGACGGCAACATGACATTTTAAGGGGCCAATCTTGGATTGATACATACATTTTTGGTCTTTTATATTAACGATATAGCCATTGATTCTTGAAGATTATAAATGCCTCATGAGCTTAGTTCAACTGTCTTACTGCATCAAACTGTTGTGTTTACTTGGACTCGCAATGCCAGTTATAGCAGATGTCACATTTTCCAATGCCTCCATGCACCAATTCAACCCAATGAATCCATGATGTCAATTCCCCAATGATGTATAATTTTAAATCATCAGTCATCATCAAGTATGTATTTTTTCAACACTAACACATGTTCTTCAATTAAATACTTTAAATGGCCATTTCTTCCTCCTCTGCTTCATAAAATGTTTTATGAAAACAGCATTCAAGATGGCAATGTTCCTATTCAGGGTCCATTAAGAGGATTCAATCCTGTATTTCTATGTTTATATATTTCAGAAAGGAAACACCACATATACATTCAAGCATTTATTAGAAAATATTACAATGCATAGACTTAGCGTTAGGCTCTGCTCCTTCAGGTAGCTCACAGCCGGAGCGAAGCATCATAGAGATGATAAAATAATTACAGGCAGTGAGCATGAAATGCTATACCAAATCCCCCAAAACAGCAGAATTACAAGCCAAACGATTAACCTTTTACTGCAGTGGGCTAAATCATGGTCAAACAGAGTGTTTCTTTGGTAGTCTAAAACAAATATACTTTGAAACAAAAGTTTACACCTCACACACATGGTTATGGACACCTATACCATGTCAGAGTTGAAATGTATTAAGCATTGAGTCTGCATCCAAAAAGTAAGCTTTATATACATCACAGAAAACTGAAATCTAACAAAACCATTTGACATAGAAACAACGGATTCTCTGCACACACAAAAAAAATGGAGTTTATTAATTATCAAACTATGTGACCATGAGGACACTAGGTCATTTGACTGCAGGAAAGTGCTACCTACTGTATGTGTTTGGCAGAATGTGCCATTTATGAGCTCTCAATAGGCCAGCAAAGGTCCTTCGACCATTACATGATTGTCTACTAGGCCTATGTGTGAACACAAACTATGTTTAGCATGAGCTAATGCAGCCATATGACCATTTCTCATATGACGCATCGATTGGTACCCTCGATGAGGCAAGATGAGCAGACATTTGGTACATGGGATGTACAGTTGAAGTCAGAAGTTTACATACACCTTAGCCAAATACATTTAAACTCCGTTTTTCACAATTCCTGACATTTAATCTGAGCAAAAATTCCCTGTCTTAGGTCAGTTAGGATCACCACTTTATATTAAGAATGTGAAATGTCAGAATAATAGTAGAGAGTGGTTTATTTCAGATTTTATTTCTTTCATTTTTTTGATTTTTCATTTTATTTCACCTTTATTTAACCAGGTAGGCTAGTTGAGAACAAGTTCTCATTTACAACTGCGACCTGGCCAAGATAAAGCATAGCAGTGTGAACAGACAACAACACAGAGTTACACATGGAGTAAACAATAAACAAGTCAATAACACAGTAGGAAAAAAAAAAAATGAGTCTATATACAGTGGGGAGAAACAAGTATTTGATACACTGCCGATTTTGCAGGTTTTCCTACTTACAAAGCATGTAGAGGTCTGTCATTTTTATCATAGGTACACTTCAACTGTGAGAGACAGAATCTAAAACAAAAATCCAGAAATCCACTGTATGATTTTTAAGTAATTCATTTGCTTTTATTGCATGACATAAGTATTTGATCACCTACTAACCAGTAAGAATTCCGGCTCTCACAGACCTGTTAGTTTTCTTTAGAAGCCCTCCTGTTCTCCACTCATTACCTGTATTAACTGCACCTGTTGAACTCGTTACCTGTATAAAAGACACCTGTCCACACACTCAATCAAACAGACTCCAACCTCTCCACAATGGCCAAGACCAGAGAGCTGTGTAAGGACATCAGGGATAAAATTGTAGACCTGCACAAGGCTGGGATGGGCTACAGGACAATAGGCAAGCAGCTTGGTGAGAAGGCAACAACTGTTGGCGCAATTATTAGAAAATAGAAGAAAATAGAAGAAGTTCAAGATGATGGTCAATCATCCTCGGTCTGGGCTCCATGCAAGATCTCACCTCGTGGGGCATCAATGATCATGAGGAAGGTGAGATCAGCCCGAACTACACGGCAGGACCTGGTCAATGACCTGAAAGAGCTGGGACCACAGTCTCAAAGAAAACCATTAGTAACACACTACGCCGTCATGGATTAAAATCCTGCAGCGCACACAAGGTCCCCCTGCTCAAGCAGGCGCATGTCCAGGCCCGTCTGAAGTTTGCCAATGACCATCTGGATGATCCAGAGGAGGAATGGGAGATGGAGAATATCATGTGGTCTGATGATTCAAAATAGAGCTTTTTGGTCTAAACTCCACTCGCCGTGTTTGGAGGAAGAAGAAGGATAAGTACCCACCCAAGACACACCAATCCCAACCTGAAAGGCATGGAGGTGGAACATAATCTTTGGGGAGCTCTTTCTGCAAAGGGACAGGACGACGCACCGTATTGAGGGGAGGATGGATGGGGCCATGTATTGCGAGATCTTAGCCAACAACTCTCTTCCCTCAGTAAGAGCATTGATGTGGTGTCGTGGCGGGTCTTCCAGCATGACAACGACCCGAAACACACAGCCAGGGCAACTAAGGAGTGGCTCCGTAAGAAGTATCTCTAAGGTCCTGGAGTGGCCTAGCCAGTCTCCAGACCTGAACCCAATAGAAAATCTTTGAGGGAGCTGAAAGTCCGATTGCCCAGCGACAGCCCCGAAAACCTGAAGGATCTGGAGAAGGTCTTATGGAGGAGTGGGCCAAAATCCCTGCTGCAGTGTGTGCAAACCTGGTCAAGAACTACAGAAACGTATGATCTCTGTAATTGCAAACAAGGATTCTTACCAAATATAAGTCTGCTTTTCTGATGTATCAAATACTTATGTCATGCAATAAAATGCAAATTAATTACTTCAAAATCATACAAATGTGATTTTCTGGATTTTTGTTTTAGATTCCGTCTCTCATAGTTGAAGTGTACCTATGATAAAAATTACAGACCTCTACATGCTTTGTAAGTAGGAAAACCTGCAAAATCGGCAGTGTATCAAATACTTGTTCTCCCCACTGTACATTGTGTGCAAAAGGCATGAGGTAGGCAATAAATAGGCCATAGGAGCGAATAATTACAATTTAGCAGATTAACACTGGAGTGATAAATCATCAGATGATCATGAGCAAGTAGAGATACTGGTGTGCAAAAGAGCAGAAAAATAAATAAAAACAGTAAGGGGATGAGGTAGGTACATTGGGTGGGTTGTTTACAGATGGACTATGTACAGCTGCAGCGATCGGTTAGCTGCTCAGATAGCAGATGTTTAAAGTTGGTGAGGGAAATAAAAGTCTCCAACTTCAGCGATTTTTGCAATTCGTTCCAGTCACAGGCAGCAGAGAACTGGAAGGACAGGCGGCCAAATGAGGTGTTGGCTTTTGGGATGATCAGTGAGATATACCTGCTGGAGCGCGTGCTACGGGTGGGTGTTGATATCGTGACCAGTGAACTGAGATAAGGCGGAGCTTTACCTAGCATGGACTTATAGATGACCTGGAGACGACCATCACATTCCCAGTTGGTCAGAAGTTTGCATACACTCAATTATTTGTAAGTCGCTCTGGATAAGAGCGTCTGCTAAATGACTTAAATGTAAATGTAAATTAGTATTTGGTAGCATTGCGTTTAAATTGTTTAACTTGGGTCAAAAGTTTTGGGTAGCCTTTCACAAGCTTCCCACAATAAGTTGGTTGAATTTTGGCCCATTCCTCCTGGCAGAGCTGGTGTAACTGAGTCAGGTTTGTAGGCCTCCTTGCTCGCACACACTTTTTAAGTTCTGCCCACAAATGTTCTTTAGGATTGAGGTCAGGGCTTTGTGATGGCCAATCCAATACCTTGACTTCGTTGTCCTTAAGCCATTTTGCCACAACTTTGGAAGTATGCTTTGGGTCATTGTCCATTTGGAAGACCCATCTGCGACCAAGCTTTAACTTCCTGTCTGATGTCTTGAGATGTTGCTTCAATATATCCACAGAATTTTCCACTCCTCATGAAGTCATCTATTTTGTGAAGTGCACCAGTCCCTCCTGCAGCAAAGCAAACCCACAACATGATGCTGCCAACACTGTGCTTCACGGTTGGGATGGTGTTCTTCGGCTTCCAAGCCTCCCCCTTTTTCCTCCAAACATAACGATGGTCATTTTGGCCAAACAGTTCTATTTTTGTTTCATCAGACCAGAGGACATTTCTCCAAAAAGTACAATCTTTGTCCCCATGTGCAGATACAAACTGTAGTCTGGCTTTTTTATTGGCGGTTTTGGAGCAGTGGCTTCTTCCTTGCTTAGCGGCATTTCAGGTTATGTCGATATAGGACTCGTTTGACTGTGGATATAGATACTTTTGTACCTGTTTCCTCCAGCATCTTCACAAGGTCCTTTGCTGTTGTTCTGGGATTGATTTGTGCTTTTCGCATCATTGTACGTTCATCTCTAGGAGACAGAATGCGTCTCCTTCCTGAGGTCTTGGCTAATTTCTTTTGATTTTCCCATGATGTCAAGCAAAGAGGCACTGAGTTTGAAGGTGATCCTTGAAATACATCCACAGGTACACCTCCAATTGACTCAAATGATGTCAATTAGCCTATCAGAAGCTTTTAAAGCCATGATTTCATTTTCTGGAATTTTCCAAGCTGTTTAAAGGCACAGTGAACTTAGTGTATGTAAACCTCTGACCCACTGGAATTGTGATACTGTGAATTATAAGTGACATAATCTGTCCGTAAACAATTTTTGTTAAAATGACTTGTGTCATGCACAAAGTAGATGTCTCAACCGACTTGCCAAAACTATAGTTTGTTAACAAGAAATTTGTATAGTGGTTGAAAAACGATTTTTAATGACTCCAACCTAAGTGTATGTAAATTTCCGACTTCAACTGTAGTTGTGCAATGCATTTTAAGGATAAAAGGATGAGTAGCGTATAGTTTTTAAATGTGTGCATGCTTTTCTCCTTCGAGAAAACAACATCTGATTCAAAGGGGGTGTGTCAGATTTTAAAACACTTCCAAGCTACCTTCTGCGAGCAAACTCTTGTGCATCTTCTGTCAAAGTAGGTAATCAAGGAGGGGAGCAGACTCCTTCGTTAAAAAATTTGACCACTCAACCACTTATTAGTTTCTGGGTCATGGAGCAGAGAGGACAGAGGACTTTTGCCCAATTAAGAATCTCCCATTGAAATATCCGTTGTGACGCTTATGCTGAGGCGAATACATAGACTGTTATGTTACATGCATACCTCTAGAGGGAGACATTGCTTTTGTAAAGTGGCATTGACAAAACTAGAAAAGGAGAAGCATAGAGAATTGGGGGATAACACAAGACAAATATATTTTGGCAGCACATTTTTATTAAGGAATATCCTGCATTTCCAAAAGCTAAAAGGACTAATATTCTTCAAATCAGATTTTCCCCAAGGCTAATAGTAACTGATTGAATGTGACATAAATATTTCTACAAAACTCTTTCAACAGTTTTTGGGTCTAAGAAACACTGGCTTGGGTAGTTCAATAAGCAGGTTTGGCAGTGCTGGTAGTCTGGTTTAAATATAGAGGTAAGGTTTGACATGGTCAGGGGTTGAAATGATCAACTATATCCAGGGGAGTATTTGTCTCTGTTGCCCAAGGAAAAGGTAATTAGTGTTTTTTATTTATTTAGTTATTTGCACACAAGAAAATACAAAACAATTTTATGAAGGTTTAAAAGGTCAACAAAAATGACATGTGCGGGAGAGGTAAGAAACCTCGAGGGGCTTGAAATTACTGCCCCCTTTCATGTTTATAAAGCAAAACCATAAATGAAAAAAACTATCAGATTTTTAAGAGAGATAAACAAATAATTGGAGATTTACACAGAGGAAGGGAAACAATGCACAATGCTTAATTCAAATAAAAGACTAAGAGACAGATAAGTTATTGGGATGAGGCGTTAGTGAAATGTCCAATCGATTTTTTTATTTAGAATTTGAAGGTTGAAGCTGTTGCAGTTCTTGAAGTGTTCCTGGAGCAGTGGCGATTTTTGCATGTAAATCTTGATGGGGCAAACCAGCAAATCCACTAAACAACACACCTCTAAACAACACATGAATTGCACTATAATGGTGACAAACGGTCCCCACATTCTGTTAGGCCCTAACAGCAGAGCTTTCTTTTCAGCACCAAGCAGTGAATCCTGACATGCTTAAACAAATGTGATTTCTACTGACATTTGAGATGTACAAACTATGGCATAAGGGGATGACAAGCGGATAAGAGGCAATCCGTAATTTCATCAGTCAACAGTGAAGAGGCAACTCCGAGATGCTGGCCTTCTAGGCAGAGTTCCTTTATCCAGCGTCTGTGTTTTTTTGCCCATATTAATCGTTCTTTTTATTGGCCAGTCTGAGATATGGCTTTTTATTTGCAACTCTGCCTAGAAGGCCAGCATCCCAGAGTCGCCTCTTCACTGTTGACGTTGAGGCTGTAACGATTGTCGTCTGGAGAAGGAGAGGAGGACCAAGGTGCAGCGTGGTAAGTGGTCATATTTTTTTAATAAAATACGAAAACACTTGACAAACAACAAAAACGACAAACGAACAGTCCTGAAAGGTGAAACAAAACACTAAACAGGAAACAACCACCCACAAACAAAAGTGGGAAAACAGGCTACCTAAATATGGCTCCCAATCAGAGACAACGATAGACAGCTGCCTCTGATTGGGAACCACACCAGRCCAAACACACAGAAACAGAAAACCTAGACCTACAACATAGAATACCCAGACATAGAATACCCACCCACACCACACCCTGACCAAACTAAAAATAGAAACACACAAAGCAATCTACGGTCAGGGCGTGACAGAGGCTGGTATTTTGCAGGTACTATTTAATAAAGCTGCCAGTTGAGGACTTGTGAGGCGTCTGTTTCTCAAACTAGACACTCTAGTGCACTTGTCCTCTTGCTCAATTGTGCATCGAGGCCTCCCACTCCTCTTTCTATTATGGTTAGGGCCAGTTTGCGCTGTTCTGTGAAGGGAGTAGTACACAGCATTGTACGAGATCTTCAGTTTCTTGGCAATTTCTTGCATGGAATAACCTTAATTTTTCCGAACAAGAATAGACTGACGAGTTTCAGAAGAAACACCACCACTGAAAGCACGGAGCTAGGCTGAAACACCTGAATTTTGGAACTGCCTTACTCAAGAAAGCAAAAAAGAGACCACGTTTTTATGCAGCTTAATTTACTCTTTTTTTCTACATTATTTGTGACACGTATTAATGCCAAAATAATATGCAAAATAAGCAACATTTATATATATATACAGTATCAGTCAAACGTTTGGACACACTTACCCATTGAAGGGTTTTTCTTAATTTTTTTATTTTCTACATTGTAGAATAATAGTTAAGACATCAAAACTATGAAATTGTATGTATCAACCAAAAAAGTGTGGAGGTCGTAGTCTGGAATGCATTTCAATTAACAGGTGTGCCTTGTTAAAAGTGAATTTGTTTGAGTCAATCAGTTGTGTTGTGACAAGGTAGGGTTGGTATACAGAAGATAGCCCTATTTGGTAAAAGACCAAGTCTACTTTGAAGAATCTCAAATATAATATATATATTTTGATTTGTTTAACCCTCCTGTGGTCCTCGCGGTCAGAGTGACCCAGGCCCTGTGTTTAGAGGGTTCTAACCTCTGCGCTCCGCGCTGGGGGTCAGCATGACCCAGGCATCCACTAGCGAGGTGTATGTTATTGTGTGTACTGTGTGAGTTGGGGGCTCCTCCTCTGCGCTCTGCGCTGGGGGTCAGAGTGACCCAGGCCCTGTGTTTAGAGGGTTCCCCCTCTGTGTTGGGGGTCAGCGTGACCCAGGCAGCCACTAGAGATGTGTATGTTATTGTGTGTACTGTGTGAGTTGGGGGCTCCCCCTCTGTGGTCTGCGCTGAGGCTCAGAGTGACCCAGCCAGGGCTACACACGTCCAGACATGCCCCGCTGTGTGTGCAAGAGGACAGCCCAGTGGTGAACGGGTGAACTGCACACACGGCTACACACGCCCAGGGGCGCAACGGGGGTGTAAGCTGGCCGTAGAGAGGATACTAATATTGTCAGCGGCACACAAAGTCATCGTTACCCCCGTGCCGCGTGCTCTCCCTGATCAGTGGACCCGAGCAGCCATGACCGTGCGTTTCACCGCAGCGCAGGTCCTAGAACAGATCTTCTCCGGCGTCGACCAAGAAGACTACTCCGATTCCGAGGAGGAGGAAGAGGTTTCGGAAGATGAAGACGGGGAGGAATGCGACCCCGAGTGCGAGGCCGACCAGGCGTCTTCGCGCTCTTCGGAGGAAGACCCCGAGGAAGCCCCCGAGGACGAAGGCGAGGCAGAACGCGAGGACGAACGCCAGGACGAACACCAGGACAAACGCCAGGAAAAACGGCAAAATGTAATGGTCCCCCGTGGCCGACGGCCGCCGCCGCATGGCCCGCGCGATCTGCCACACCGGGCCGGACGAGACACCGGGCCCCACGGCCTATGTCGCGAGTCACGCCCGCGACATCGAGTCCGCCTTCCGCCTGTTCGTCACACCGGCGATAGAAAAGGATAATTCTGGACATGACAAATCTGCACGGGGCGAGAAAATACAGCGACGGCTGGCGAGCCATGGATGCCACCGACCTGCGCGCCTACGTAGGGCTGCTGATCCTAGCGGGCGTCTACAGGTCCCGAGCTGAGGCCGCGGCCAGCCTGTGGGACGCCGAGAGCGGCAGGACCGTGTTCTGAGCCACCATGCCGCTCAAGGTCTTTCACAGGTACTCGAGGTTGCTGCGATTCGACGATCGCCAGTCGAGAACCGCGAGACCCGCCACGGACAAACTCGCAGCCTTAAGAGAGGTGTGGGACCTGTGGGAGGCGGCCCTGCCGGCCCTCTACAACCCGGGGCCTGATGTGACGGTGGACGAGCAACTGGTCCCGTTCAGAGGTACTGTGCGTGTGTGCGTGTGCGTAGAGAGAGAAAGTATATGTGTAACGAAGCACTCATTGCCCCCCCATGAGCCGGTAATGACGCCAATCTCTTCTCCCCTCGCCAAAGGCCGCTGTCCTTTCTGTCAGTACATTCCCAGCAAGCCGGCGAAATACGGCATCAAGTCGTGGGTGGCCTGCGACGCCAAGTCCAGCTACGCTTGGAAGACGCAAGTGTACACCGGTAAGGTGGCCAGCGGAGGCCCCGAGAAGAACCAGGGCCAGCGGCTCCTCGAGAAGAACCTCACCATGGTGGGCACGGTGAGAAAGAACAAGGCCGATCTCCCGCCCGCGCTCCTCTAGTCCAAGGGCAGACAGGTCCTGTCCTCCAGGTTTGCCTTCTTGCCCACCGCCACTCTAGTGTCCTTCCTGGCAAAGAAAAATAAGAACGTGCTACTTCTGAGCACCCTGTCGCGATCGCCGCGACAGGAAGCCGATCGTCATTCTAGACTACAACTGCAACAAGGGCAGCGTGGGAACCTAGACAAGGTGGTCGGCACCTACAGCTGCAGACGGATGACTGCCCGCTGGCCCCTGGTCGTCTTCCACAACATCCTCGACGTGTCCTCCTACAACGCCTTTGTCATTTGGCGAGAGATCAAGCCTGACTGGATGCCTCGCAAGCGGAACAAGAGGAGGGTGTTCCTGGAGCAGCTGGGAAAGGCACTTGTGAAGCCGCTGATCCAAAGAAGACAGCATCTCCCGCCGCACCGAAGCGGCGTCAGCACTTGTCAAAGTCCTACAGAATGCTACCGCGGCTCGTGATCAACAGCACGAGGAGCCAGCAGCTGCCCCGCTCGCTGCCCCGGTCACCGGGGCAAGTAAGAGGAAGAGGTGTCAGCTCTGCCCACCGAAGAAGGACTCCAAGACACACACGGTGTGCTGCAGGTGTAAGAAATACATCTGCAAAGGCTGTTCAAACGCATACTGTCACATTTGCGCCCATTGGGCCTTTAGCCAACACGGGACAGGATGACCCGGAGGACTCGGGGTCTAGACACAATACGAGGACGACGGGAGGGTTAACACTTTCTTGGTTACTACATCATCGTTTTGATGTCTTCACAATTACTCTAGAATGTAAAACATTTGAAAAATAAAGAAAAACCCTGGAATGAGTAGGTGTGTACAAACTTTTGACTAGTACTGTATTAATATTTTTTTTTTTAGCTAAACTGGGCTCTGCCCCACCTGCCCTGAATTTTCTCTGACAAAAATAGTGCACTGGGCTTTTACTACTACTGTATGCAGGGCTGGTCCTGACCATTCTGAGACAAAAACATTGCTGCCCCTGCAAAACTAGAATAGTCACAGTAAGCAAAATTAAGTTGAAAAGACATCTAAACTACGTATTTTGAAGACGTTGAAGTTAGGTTCAATTTAGTTTCTGAATAAAAGGTGAACATACATTTATTTGTACGGATATAAATTTGAAACCACTGATGATGACAATTTAGCCCATGGTGTGGAACTCCTGGACAGCAGTTGCGAGTAGCCTGATTATCCATTCCATATTGTCCATTGACCTCTTCTGTTTATAGGATATGTTGTTTGTTAACATGTCAGCACATTTTTTATTTGATTGGGCACCATTTAGGTTAGGCTAGATAATCGGAGAAACCAGTAAAAGTGTATGTCTCATTACATTGTCGAACATTTTATCTTCAGCCTGTAGGCTACAGAAAAGGACCCATACACTTTCTACCATATATTATAAGCCTATCTCCTCTCTCATTTACGTTAGATTATTTTTTTGACAGAATGTTTGGTGGAGCGTGGCAACGATGCGTCTCTCCATCAGCAAACTGGAGAGGCGCACAGGGAATGGACAAGCGAAATAGTTTGCTCCCCTGCCTTTGACAAAGTTGGCACTCTTATCATAGGGCGGCATCAGTGCTCACCTAAAAAGCCCATATGCCACTGGTTGAGAGAAATTGTCTTTGATTTTGAGCAGAATTATGTGAGGTTTTGTGTGTTGTTGGAGGTGTGTCTTGCTTAGTTCAGCTCAGAAAATGCCATCCTCTTCAATCTGCCGCATTGTGCGGCCGCCTAATCCTGTTTAATGAGCGGGCCAGCCTGTATTAGTGGACGGATATAGCTCCCTGCAGCGTGGTAAAAAAGAAAATCACAAAAGAATTGCACTGGGCCTTTACTACTCCTGTATTAGAAATGCTGATTGGGTTACAGACAGTGGGAAAGCATCTCTGCAGGACAATGTTGTTAATGGCCTTGTTTCTACATTGACATTCAAATCTTGTCTGAAACGCCAGGCTGCTGACTCTCAGGCGTTATGTTTTTCTGTGGTTTTGAACATAACTTCTTAACCCCGAAATTCGATGTCCTTGCCCCGTAAAAACCCAATTAGCATAATACAAAAATCACCCTTGAAGTGTCAGTTTAAAGGTAAAAGGAGAAGCTGATACATGCCAGCAGAAAATAATGGTTTGGAATGATTCATCATCTTCAAGGCCTATTTTCATCATCTACATGACCAAGAGTGTACAATCAGTGCTTCAATAAACTACTTATTTTGAGTAAAATAAAATAAAAACTGTTGGTCAATATAATAATTTCCTAATGTAACCTGAAATGACCTATTAGCAGTGATACAGATCAAACAAGTGCCCCATGTCCTCAGAGCACACGCTCATTTAAACACCACTCTCCTTACTGTAAAAAGGCAGCAGAAAGAAGGAGTCGACTGATTGTCTATTTTAAGAGGAGCGTTGTCAGCATGTTCATGAAATAGAGCACACGGACACTGAGGGTAAACTTTACAGTGCTGAAGACGATTCAGACAGGACAAGCAAGCAGGCAGGCAGCCCTCATGCGCACTGGCTGGACAGTCATTACCCATGGGAACAGAAGTGTGTGTGTGCATGTGTGCTTGTGTTTGTGTAGAGCGGTGGAGTACCTTGGGGAACTGAGAAATGGGGGAGGGGAGCAATAAAGGGCGGTATCTGTCTTCAGCCATTCGCACACCTATCTGGCACACCTAATTAATCATTAAAAGTAATTGTGGAGTATGAAATTATCAGACAAAGGAAAAGGGAGAAAGTGAAAGAAGAAACAACATGCGTATGTATGGAGTGTGTGTGTGCGCACGTGCGTGTGATCTGCTGCACCAGAAACCGAGACAAGGCCCACAAACTAGCTGCAGCCAGATCAGATTACTGCTATGTCGTTGGCCTTTGTGCTGATAATCCTGCAATGCGTGTCATTTCCCCACCACCAGCTTTCACACACTTGTCAGCTGTGGCCAGCAGCAGACTGATAGGGCCTGTCAATTAGTAGATAATGCTAGGAGGGCTGGATGTCACAGAGAGCCGGGGATTCATCTCCGTACCCTGGGCTAGTATTTTTCCGTTCGGAAGGAGGCTCTGAGGGGGGAAAACAGCTGGGAGGACTGAGGAAATTTGACATAGACTGGCACATTAGTCAGGGGCTCCCTATTGTTCCTCATACATCGAAGACACATCGCAGCCCAACCCTGTCTGAAGAGACCGGAAGATTGACTGCGGATGAGGGACGAGACAAAACGCAAACTAATTTGAAAATGGCCAAATACGTCCTGTCAACATGACCTGTCAGCATTTTTTATATATTGAAATGTATTAAAATCTTCGCAAACTGCTGCAACGTCAGTGCCGTCATTCACTCGTCAAAATTATGAAATTAACTTGACAAAACTATTACTTCTAGGACTCAAGAACCTTGAGGGTTAAATGTAGGGTAAGGTTCTGTAAGGTTATGTTTAGGGTTATGGAACTACATAGCATACCATAATGAGAGCAAATGTTTTTAGTCGTCCTCTCAAACAACATTATTGACTTTGACATCTATTCCAGGTAAACATTTTCAGTCATGTTTAGTTGACCAAAGTCAGATAGATTTCTTAGGATCGGACCCTTTTTTTCAATATTTGCCTAAAATGACATACCCAAATCTAACTGCCTGCAGCTCAGGACCTGAAGCAAGGATATGCATATTATTGATACCATTTGAAAGGAAACACTTTGAAGTTTGTGGAAATGTGAAATTAATATAGAAGAATACAGTGAGGGAAAAAAGTATTTGATCCCCTGCTGATTTTGTTCGTTTGCCCACTGACAATGAAATGATCAGTCTGTAATTTTAATGGTATGTTTATTTGAACAGTGAGAGACAGAATATCAACAAAAAAATCCAGAAAAAGCATGTCAAATGTTATAAATTGATTTGCATTTTAATGAGGGAAATAAGTATTTGACCCTCTGCAAAACATGACTTAGTATTTGGTGGCAAAACCCTTGTTGGCAATCACAGAGGTCAGATGTTTCTTGTAGTTGGCCACCAGGTTTGCACACATCTCAGGAGGGATTTTGTCCCACTCCTCTTTGCAGATCTTCTTCAAGTCATTAAGATTTCGAGGCTGACGTTTGGCAACTCGAACCTTCAGCTCCTCCACAGATTTTCTATGGGATTAAGGTCTGGAGACTGGCTAGGCCACTCCAGGACCTTAATGTGCTTTTTCTTGAGCCACTCCTTTGTTGCCTTGGCCGTGTTTTGGGTCATTGTCATGCTGGAATACCCATCCACGACCCATTTCAATGCCCTGGCTGAGGGAAGGAGGTTTTCACCCAAGATTGACGGTACATGGCCCCGTCCATCGTCCCTTTGATGCGGTGAAGTTGTCCTGTCCCCTTAGCAGAAAAACACCCCCAAAGCATAATGTTTCCACCTCCATGTTTGACGGTGGAGGATGGTTCTTGGGGTCATAGGCAGCATTCCTCCTCTCCAAACACGGCAAGTTGAGTTGATGCCAAAGAACTCCACTTTGGTCTCGTCGACCACAACACGTTCACCCAGTTGTCCTCTGAATCATTCAGATGTTCATTGGCAAACTTCAGACGGTATGTATATGAGCTTTCTTGAGCAGGGGGACCTTGCGGGCGCTGCAGGATTTCAGTCTTCACGCGCGTAATGTGTTACCAATAGTTTTCTTGGTGACTATGGTCCCAGCTGCCTTGAGATCATTGACAAGATCCTCCTGTTTAGTTCTGGGCAGATTCCTCACACATTCTCATGATCATTGCAACTCCACGAGGTGAGATCTTGCATGGAGCCCTAGGCCAAGGGAGTTTGACAGTTGTTTTGTGTTCTTCCATTTGCGAATAATCGCACAACTGTTTTCACCTTCTCACCAAGCTGCTTGGCAATGGTCTTGTAGCCCATTCCAGCCTTGTGTAGATCTACAATCTTGTCCCTGACACCTTGGAGAGTCTTTGGTCTTGGCCATGGTGGAGAGTTTGGAACTGATTGATAGATTGCTTCTGTGTACAGGTGTCTTTTATACAGGTAAGAAACTGAGATTAGGAGCACTCCCTTTAAGAGTGTGCTCCTAATCTCAGGCTCGTTACCTGTATGAAAGACACCTGGGAGCCAGAAATCTTTCTGATTGAGAGGGGGTCAAATACTTATTCCCTCATTAAAATGCAAATCAATTTATAACATTTTTGACATGCGTTTTCTGGATATTTTTGTTGTTATTCTGCTCTCACTGTTCAAATAACCTACCATTAAAATTATAGACTGATAATTTCCTTGTCAGTGGACAAACGTACAAAATCAGCAGGGGATCAAATACTTTTTCCCCTCACTGTATAACACATTAGATCTGGTAAAAGATAATACAAAGAAAAACATAATTATTATTATTTTTTACATCTTGAAATGCAAGAGAAAGGCCATAGTGTATTATTCCAGCCAAGGCGCAAATTTAGATTTTGGCCACTAGATGGTCTAAAGTTTTAGACTGATCCAATGAACCATTGCATTTATGTTTGAAATGTGGTATCAAGACTGCCCAAGTGTGCCTAATTGGTTTATTAATACATTTTATAGTTCATAATTTTGAACCTCCGCAAACAATAGCATGGTTCACTGTAATAGCTACTGTAAATTGGAGAGTGCAGTTAGATTAACAAGAATTTAAGCTTTCTGCCCACATCAGATATGTCCTGGGAGTATTTTTTTTTTGCTTACAACCTCATACTAATCACATTAGCCTACATTAGCTCAACTCTCCCCGGAGGGGGGACCAATCCCGTAGAGGTTAACTTTTGAAACGTTCTCTGGTAAAGTGTTGCTAGTTGATAATTACAGCAGTTGACTGCATTGCCGGTCTTAGTTTCTGGTTTGATTTCCAAAATGAAAAGCGTAAACATTTCTGCTTTGAATCTAGCAACAGGCACGTCCAAATGTCTAACCTCGTATCCAAAATGTTTAATTGGAAAACTATTCCCACTAAATATTAATTGTGTATCTTTTTTGGAAAACCAAAAGAGATTTTGTTCTTAATTAACTCATAATTACCAGACGGATGACCATTTATCCGTGCAACGGACATTCATGTTAGCTCGCGAGATAAGGTGGCTTGCGAGGCTAACTCTTATGTGGTTCCAGGATAAATAATTCTCTATGGTTTGTTATAGTGGATTTTTATTTATACACCAATCCATTATATTTCAATCAGTAAATTTACATCAAATTTAATTTGTTTAGCTAAACTTTAGATTTTTAGCTGGTCTTCATGTACTGTATTCGGAAAGTATTCAAACCAAAATATGAGACAAACATTAGAATGTACCATTTATACTGAACAAAAATATAAACACAAAATGCAATAATTTCAATGAATTTACTGAGTTACAGTTCATAGAAGGACATCAGTCAGGACCACACACTGGGGAGCCAAGCCCAGCCAATCAGAATTAGTTTTTCCCTGACAAAAGGGATTTATTACAGACAGAAATAGTCCTCAGTTTCATCAGCTGTCTGGGTGGGTGGCTGGTCTCAGACGAACCTGTAGGTAAATAAGCCAGATTTGGAGGTCCTGTGCTGGCATGGTTACATGTGGTCTGTAGTTGTGAGGCCGGTTGGACATACTGCCAAATTATCTAAAACGACAAAATGTAGAGAAATTAACATAACATTCCCATGCAACAGCTCTGGTGTAAATTCCAGCAGTCAGCATGTCAATTGCACACTCACTCAAAACTTAGACATACTGTATGTGGCATTGTGTAGTGTTATTTTATTTTAGAGTGGCCTTTTATTGTCCCCAACACAAGGTGCACCTGTGTAAGGATCATGCTATTTAATCAGCTTCTTCATATGCCACACCTATCAGGTGGATGAATTATCTTAACAAATTTGTGATCAACATTTTAGAGAAACAAGGTTTTTGTGCAATTTCTGGGATTATTTCAACTCATGAAACATGTGACCAACACTTTACATGTTGCATTTATATTTTAGTTCAGTATATGTTCTATGTCAAATACTCGTTACGAAGTCTCACAATGAGATTCGCTCAGCGAATCACTGACGTCTCGAAGAACCACTCACACAACATCTTTTGGATGCAGAATGTGAAGCTCACTGAAGCTCTCCTCAGTGCGGCTAGATCCCTGTCTTCCTACTGAACTGTTCCCAGGCGAATTGTGAAGCTAACGTTGCCAAATGTAGGACCTCAGCTCTGTCGATAGTGTTGAGTACTGACTGAGTTTTGCTTTAGGTATAATTCATTTTCTACTCCTCAGTCTCCATTGGTAGCTAGCGTCACGCGGCTAGCTATCAAGAGTTGGTTAGCCCACGCCGCAAGGCTTTTTTTGTGGTATTTTATTAGGATCGTCATTGGCTGCTGCAAAAGCAGCAACTACTCTTCCTGGGGTCCACACAAAACATGAAACATGACATAATACAGAACATTAATAGACAAGAGCAGCTCAAGGATAGAACTACAACAATTAAAAAATATGAATAAAAAAAGGCACACGTAGCCTACATATATATATATACTAATACATACACAAACTATCTAGGTCAAATAGGGGAGAAGCGTTGTGCCGTGAGGTGTTGCTTTATCTTTTTTTTAAACCAGGTTTGCTGTTCATTTGAGTAATATGAGATAAAACGGAGTTCCATGCAATAAAGGCTCTATATCATACTGTACGCTTTCTTGAATTTGTTCTGAATTTGGGGACTGTGAAAAGACCCCTGGTGGCATGTCTTTTCACAGTTAAGGGCTTGTAAGTAAGCATTTCATGGTAAGGTCTACAGTTGTTGTTTTCGGCGCATGTGACAAATAAAGTTTGATTTGATTTGGTGGGGTAAGTGTGTGTGTCAGAGCTGTGTCTAAGTTGACTATGCAAACAGATTGAGAGTTTCAACACATTAATGTTTCTTATAAAAAGAAGATGTGATGCAGTCAATCTCTCTTCAACTCTTAGCCAAGAAATACTGGCCTGCATACAGTACTATTTATATCAGCCCTCTGATTACAATGAAGAGCAAGACGTGATGCTATGTTATGGTTTAGCAGCAGCTTAACTAGATCTTTCCTTGCAACACTCGACCACACGACTGGACAATAATCAAGATAAGACTAAACTAGAGCCTGTAGTACTTGCTTTTTGGAATGTGGTTAGCCACACCAAACTTGCTTTTCTACCTGTAAATTTAGAATTGCTAGCTCTTCTCTTGTGTTTAGCTCAACCTACGCTCACCCGTGAAGTGTTAACTAGAATTAATGCCCTAGCTTCACAGCTCGACGGTCGATAGACAAGCTTTGTTTGTCGACAGACAAAAAAAGCACACACTTTCTCTGGCTAGCAGTGTACTAACTAGCTGGGCTCACACTTTGCTTGAGGTATACTATTTCTCGGAGCCATGGAGCCTGCTACCTCTACACAGCGAGAACTTCCCCAGCCCCGGCACACCTGTGTCCATGAGGGGCTATGATAGCAGGCAAAGATACACATCCCATGTGCATTGCCTGCTTGGGGTTCAAACACATTAACCTGAGTCATGCATGCTTTGTAGGACACTGCCTGCAAACTCCCTCCATCGGCGAGTGCGCATAGCAACCCATAAACAAGGAGAGGAGGAAGGGGACCTCAATATTGATGAGGAAGAAATTCTCCAAATCAACGAGGGAGAAGAGGATGATGAATCCCAAGCTGACAGCTCAATGCACGCTTCCTCTCTCAGCGGAGAAATAGCACTCAATTAAAAATGTGGGCTTGTCGATGTCTGTAAACGGGCAGCGGCCAGACTCGGTATCGACTGGCCCGCACCTGTGGGGGTGGTAGCTCCGAGAGGGACAAGCCTTTGTCCAGCAAGGTCCGAACCAGTTACTTTGTTGGCATGGAAATTCAGGGCATGGAGGAGATAGGCCTTGGCAAGCTGCTGGTGGTCGAGCCATAATTGGCTAGTCACTTCAACCCCTGTGCCTCGTCTATGAACGGCTGCTCTCCCTGGGAAGACGGAGTGTTTCACTGTCTTCACATTCCAAAAAGTCTACGTGTCTGCATCAAGTTCAGTACGGGTGTTGAAAATAACGTTCCTACTGGGAAATCTCTTAATCAAAGGCAGAGCCAACCAGGAACTATCACGCCGAAGGAACTGTTTTGGCCATTGGTCGCTGCCATACGGCACAAGTGCGAACTTCACAAGAATGAAGGCGGAGCCTTTAACTTCTGCTTGCCCTGCAGACCTTGGTACTGTGGCAACCCAGTCTACCCATCCATTGCAGCAGGGAGAGGGCATCTTGCTGGCACCAGGGTTTTCCTTAAAGCAAAACTACCAGTGATGCAGCAGGCTTCTCTCCTAACAGAAACAGACATTGGGGGAAACAGTCCTTCGCTGCTATCGCATCAGGGTCCTGCCCACCTGATTCCCATGGGGGAAAAAAGTAGCGTCCGACCTAGGGTTACGTCTCCAGCGGCAGAGAGGGGATGCCAACAGTTCACTCCATGTCGTGGTTTATACAAGTGTCCCCCCCCCCATGCCACAGCGCTTGCCGCAGCGCTTTCACAAGCAACCTAGGCAGGAAGACAAAACAACAGTTTCCACCAAGCACTGTTCCAAAATACAAGTGTTATAACACTGCTCTTTGTAATAAGTAAATGTCACATCCAGGCATCTTTCCAAGCCCATAGAGCAAAAAGTCAAAGCTGCAACTTGCTCCAACACCACCAGAGGGTGCTACATCAACACTGGTGAGTGAGAGTCATTCGACTTGTGGGCGACTCGCAAAAGACTAGGGAACTGGTGCACAATACAGCCCTGGGTCTTGTCCACAGTCACAAAGGGGTACAGACTGCAGTTCGTTATGAAGCCACCCATTTTTAACGGAGTTCTGGTTTCATTAGTGACTGGCAACTTAGCTTACTTACTAGAGTAGGAAATCTCCTCTCTATTAAGCAAAGGGGCAATCAGAGTACTGCCAGCGGCAGAGAGCAATTGAGGTTTCTACTCCTGGTACTTCCTTGGGGGGTGGACAAACACACCAACGTGTCCTCCACAGCTTTCTGAGAAAGTTGTTCCATATGCTAACACTCAACATGCTGTCTCGCTCTATTCGTCGAGGCGACTTGTTCACTTCAGTCGACCTGCAGAATTCTTATTGTCACGTACTGTAAGTATTCTACAAGCACACAGGATGTTTCCCAGGTTTGCCTTTTAATGCACAGCCTATGGATACCTCGCTGTTCCCTCCAGAGTAGCCCTGGATGTTCAGCAAGCGTGTGAAGGCAGCTGTAGCACACCTGAGAACCAGAGGGCTAAGAGTATACGCCTACATAGACAATTACCAGCTTTGCTCCCTTACACAGGAGTTAAGCTTGAAGATCAACCAGAAAAAAACAGTTTGGTGCCCATACAGATAATAGAATACCTAGGCATCAAGCTTGATTCTCTCTCTTATCGGGCTACTCTATCAGACAACTGCATCACTTTATTCTGACAGTGCCTCTCCTTGTTCAACTGGGGGCACTCAGTCACGCTCAGAACGTGTTTCCGAAGGTTGCTGGCATCTACCATCTCAGTAGGACTGCTAGGACTACTGCTAATGAGAGACTTCCAGCGTTGGGTCCAAGATGGCACCTCAATTGAAAAATGACCACGGGCCCGCTTTCTCTCCCCTCTCGCAAGTGCTTATTTTGAGCTGGATTCCGCCAGTTTCGTTCCTGAACCTTTTTGGCCGGATCCGTTACCTCGTGGCATGAGAAATAATTAGAATAAAAGCGATGTTCATTCGAGTTGCCAAAAGGTGGAAGCAGATTTTCAGCCCGGGCCTGATATTCTAAAAGTTGATTTGGGTTGGCGTAACATTGCAACCTACTGTTTCTGAGACCAAGGTGTTGCCATGGTTGTGTGAGAAGGCCGCCTGTGTCTCTCTAAAATGAGATTCACTTTCTATGATTGGTCTCCTTCTCTGCTGTCATAGACATGAGCCTGCAACTCATCTCTCTAGTGTGGCACTTCATCATTTATTTCCTTATAGAATCATAGCTGCGCAACAGGTCAGGAAGAGCTGCAGCACCCCTGATGAATTGAAATAAATTTGCCAAAGTTATAGAATTACTGCTGTCAGTTCAGAAATAAATGAAATAATTCAGAATCGCCTACTACACCATGAGAAGGCCTATAATTTAGCCACAGAGGAGCAATCGCTTCTTTAAAACAATTGCCTCGCTGTGGATTGTGTGTAGCCCATTAACAGGGCATAGCCTACAGCTGGGAATGTGTGGCAAATCTGTCAGTGAACAGCATGCAGAAAAACAGGCCAAAAAAACAGACCAATATTTAAAATACAATGGAGCAAAAATACAGGAAAGCAAATGGAAAGAGAAGAGTCTAATCTGTCTGCTGTAGGTCTACCAACATATTTAATGAACTTCCAAATATTGTTTTACAAAGTAAAAGTACTTTGTGGCCTACAATATGACTCCACACACTTAGGCATAGGCTATTGATGGATTCAAGACTAGGTCGATTTTGTTGATCTCAGATTCTGTTTGTCAGTGTCAAAGTAGCCTGTCATTTCGATAATTTGGGCGGTATTGAAAATTCTGCCAAAGTTTCAGTCATGTAAAATGATGCAGAATTGCATGAAGTGTGTTTTTAGGAGGCACCTTCTTTTTTTTATGTGTGCAGCTTCTGTAAGCGCCTCTACCTGCTCTATGCCTCTAGGCAAATGTGATGACATGCATGCAATGCTTTATTATAAACCTGACAGATTTTTTTCTCATGCATTCCGGTACCTCAGAGCTCCCCAGGTCTCTCTAATACCTGACACCATTACGCACCCCCCTCCCCCACTCTCTCACTACTCCTGTCTCCTCCACGCCTGCAGTGCACTCCATGCATCCAACGGCTGCTCTGGGCCCCCAGTTCCCTTGCCTCTTGCTACTATTATTCTCTCTGACCCCACGACCGCTGCTCCGGCAGTGTCTCACCTACCCTCTCTGCTTCTCTCTCAGCATACCGTTTCCTCTATCCCCTCCTCTCACGCTTCGTCTCTGCCAGCGGTGCAACTGGTTGCCTGCTGTCATAACTTTCCTGTGAGGATCCAAATAGGTCAGTTTGCAAAGGGGGTAGGAGGGAACTGGTGGGGGTTAACAACTCACACCCTGATGTAAATCAAGGAGAGAAGATTCATGTGTCCCTTTCCAATGTTCACCAGAGGAATGTGCGTTTCCTGCCGAAACTCTAACATAATCTAAAGAACACTATTGAATTATTGTTTGTTATTTTGTGATGTCATTAAAAATATTATAAAGGAAATGCTGTAACTTGGAAAGTATACCCACTACATGTGTGAAATATGAAAAATGTAGAGGATTTTTGTTAAGAGAGGGACATGATTTTAGGAGCCATACGACAATTGTTTTACATAAACTTTGCACAGTGACAAGTCACGCCCCTTAGTGAGGTCAGAGAGCATGGCAGCAGTTGACGGAACCGCCCTTTAGAACAAACTGTATAAAAGGATGGGTTAAGAATGAACATATCAGACCAGAGAGACGCAGATCTGCAGCTCACGTTTAAAGTAGCTTGAACTCAATCTCAACATGAGGTAGAGACGATAAAGTCACCTCTCAGACAATCACTGGTACAGCTGATTAGTTGTCCTAAGTAAAGTATCTAGAAAAGCGATTAAAGTGGGACTATTCTACTACTCTTTTCAAACCATTCTAATCCGCTACTCTCATCACCCAACTGGGAACCATCGACACAGCTGGCTAGCCTATCTTCAAAGAAGCTTCAGGAGTGAACAGAAGCAAAAATCAACTCTGTAGTTCTGTTCAGGACTAAATGACAAGTCACCGGATACAGGACAACTACAAAGAACAACAGTATGAGACATGTTGGAAGCATTTTGGACAATCAGAGCCTTACAAGCGTGCCGAGAAAAGGCCCAACACCCTTTACAAGGTTGCCCAGTTCTGAGAGAGATACACGGCAATCCAAGGCATTTTCACGTAAATACATTCATGATTTCTTACTCAAAGCGGGCGACGGTTCATGTGTAAAGTGTAAGTGAGAGTAGATTCTAAATGTACCAACGTTATGTGTCTCTGTCTCTCTCTCTCTCTCTCTCTCGCCGCTTTAATGTATCTTGTAACAAGCAGCCAAATTGTTGTCAGTCCGCTAGGGACCTGTTTTTAATGTATTAAGTGTGTATGTTTATCCTGTGTTACCATTTAGTTAGCTAGTAAATACATAATAAGTAAGGCTCATGTTTTTGCAGATGCAAGGAGGTTACGACTGTTCAGAATGATGATATGATACAAGGTTATGATTAATAAATTGACTGTTTATAGATGTGATAGGTAAAGACCTTTTAGAGTTTAATTCGGGAGATGGTAACTCTTTAAAGAACCGCTCTTATGGTGCCTCAGATCCTAATGAGTTAATTGTTACATGATTGATGTAATCGGGCAACAATTAAACATAGACAGTTGATTAGATAAATAACAGTCTTCAGATTAATGTTCAAGTCACGACACTGCTCTGGCCTCTCGGCAACTTTGTCTGTTCTATATTCACAGCCTCCGGTTTATCTCCCTCCTCAGGTCTCGCTGGCCCTGTAACTGCTGCTTTGGTAGCGGCTCACCCTCTCTATCTGCCAGTGTCAACCTTTCTCTTTCCCTCAGGTCTCGCTGACCTCCCTGCTAACTTTCCTGTGCTATCTCCACAGCCTCCCAGCTCCCACAAATATCACGAATGGACATTTCCTTTGGCCAGATATGAGCTCATTCAATATCCTGAGATAGAGTATGTGACATACAAATACTGACTGTATACATCGCATATCTGTGTTTTCTCAGCACATTCAAGATATTAAGCTCTATTGATTCCAGATATGCTTCACTTGGCTGAGGTCCATCTCTGGATCTTGATATGCTGAAAAAAATGACAATTTCTGATGCATTTCGGAGATTTCAGCATATGCTCGATTTGACATGAAATCCATATTTTTACCTTTAATGACCAAATCTTTTTTGAATTCCCTCCGGATATCATACATGGTATGGATGGATATTGACTCATTCAATATGCTGACATAGGCCTATGTGGACATCTTATTTCCTCTATATGATGACAAATACTGACAGTAGGGCTACATAGGATACGTTCTCAGCACATACAATACATATTCTCTTGACCGAGGTCCATATCAGGATTTTGATCAACTTTTTGATATGCTAAATAAGAACAATTTCCAATGATTATTTTCGTTCTATTCACTTCCTGCGATCAGAGTTTACATACTCATCTTCCACCTACATCCCTTATCATCTCAGCATGTCAGACATCACCGTCTTCAACAAAAATACCTTCACCATCAAACACTGTAAACACCGATCAACTTGGCAGAACTACACCAGTCTACCTGTTTTCCGGCTATAATCTACCGTCCGCAGGGGAGGCTGCTGGGAAGAGCTGTACAATGAGCCCATCCTCCTACAGCTCCCCTCACCAGCCTCCACTGACCCTCAGCCCTTACGAACCACTCACCTACTTCCTACAGCCCAGACATTCTCAACATGCCTCTCCATCCGATCCACTATTCATCACTGAATCAGGTTCCATCGCGTCGCTAATGTTTCCATTGCCATCTGAGACAAAAACTATCACTTTGCTGCAGACCAATTCTCCAGACACTCCTTCCGTATAGGAGCTGCATCAATGGCATCTCGACACGGTATCCCAGACACCGTACAACTGCTTGGACACTGGTCCTCTCAAGCCTATCATTCCTTCATCCGCTCTGACATCAACGGCCCACAACATGCTAATCTCTCAGAACCTGCATTAATTCAAGCACAGTCTCATTTCAAGGACACCATCTACCTCACGAACATAATCCTACCCAAACAGCCAAAAGAGGAATTTCTCACCAGCTGAGCCAGGTTCCTCTCAAGGTTTTCTTCCTTCAAAGGAGTTTTTTCCTTGCCAGCGTCACTTTTACTTGCTCTCCTGGGGTCTAAGGATGGGTCACTCCGTGGGCATCTTGTCCATACACCTGTACTACCTCAACTATACTGCCAACCATTCAGCACCTGCTGTCCAGAACGATTCAATTCCTCTCCAGGGTCTGACTAACTTGAAGTTCTCTTTTTGGGAATTGCCATCACAACAGCAGCCTAATTACCACAACCTGACAATGTCTACCTGAGAATAACATTTTTGTTTTCACTGAATCTCCGTTTGGAAATTTGGAAACATAGGCTGGAAAATGTTAGATAAATTGGGGTGAGTGCTCATGATTATCTTTATTCTATTTTTCTCATACAGTAAAGGGTCTGAATTGGAAAGTATTCAGACCATTGACTTTTTCCACAATTTGTTAGCTTACAGCCTTAATCTAAAATTGCTTAAATTGTTTTTTTCTCTCTACACACAATACACAATGACGAAGCAAAAACAGGTTCAGAAATGTTTGCTAATTTAAACAAATGGAAATATCACATTTACATAACTATTCAGACCCTTTACTCAGTACTTTGTTCAAGCACCTTTGGCAGCAATTACAGCCTCAAGTCTATTGGGTATGACACTACAAGCATGGCAGACCTGTATTTGTGGAGTTTCTCCCATTCTTATCTGTAGGTCCTCTCAAGCTCTGTCAGGTTGGATGGGGAACGTTGCTGCACAGCTATTTTCAGGTCTCTCCAGAGATGTTTGATCAGGTTCAAATCCGGGTTCTGGCTGGGCTACTCAAGAAATTCATAGACTCGTCCCGAAGCCACTCCTGTATTGTCTTGGCTGTGTGCTTAGGGTTGTTGAAATTTTGGAAGGTGAACCGTTCATCTTTGCCTCGATGCTGACTAGTCTCCCAGTCCCTGTTGCTGAAAAACACCCCAACAGCACGATGCTGCCACCACCATGCTTCACCGTAGGGATGGTGCCAGGTTTCCACGTGATGCTTGCTATTCAGGCCAAAGAGTTGAATCTTGTTTCATCAGACAAGAGAATCGTGTTTCTCATGGTCTGAGAGTATTTAGGAAGCTTTAGGCAAACTCCAAGCGGTCTGTCATGTGCCTTTTACTGAGGAGTGGCTTCCGTCTGGCCACTGTACCATAAAGGCCTGATTGGTGATGTGCTGCAGAGAGGGTTGACCTTCTGGAACTTTATCCCATCTCCACAGAGGAACTTTAGTGCTGTCAGTGACCATCAGGTTCTTGATGACCTCCCTGATCAAGGCCCTTCTCCCCCAATTGCTCAGTTTCGCTGGGCGGCCGGCTCTAGGAAGAGTCTTGGTGGTTCCAAACTTCTTCCATTTAAGAATGATGGAGGCCACTGTGTTCTTGGGGACCTTCAATGCGGCATACATGTTTTGGTACCCTCCCCCAGATCTGTGCCTCGACACCTACTGTCTCGGAGCTCAACGGACAATTCCTTTGACCTCATAGCATGGTTTTTGCTCTGACATGCACTGTCAACTGTTGGACCTAATATAGACAGGTATGCCTTTCCAAATCATTTCCAATAATTGAATTTACCACAGGTGGACTCCAATCATGATCAATGGAAACAGGATGCACCTGAGCTAAATTTCGAGTCTCATAGCAAAGGGTCTGAATAACTATGTCAATAAGATATTTCTGTTTTGTTTTTTTATACATTTGCAAAAATCTTTTCTCTTTGACATTATGGGGTATTGTGTGTATATTGCTGAGGATTGTTTTAATTTAATCAATTTTCTAATAAGGATATAATGTAACAAAATGTGGAAAAAGTCAAAGGGGCTGAATACTTTCCGAAGAATGTTATGTAGCTTAAAACCTCTAACGAGCCTCTACCCCGGGTCCGGGATCACCCCCCACCCCCCCACACACTGATTAGCATAGCTATCATAGCTTCACAAGTAGATAGTAGCATCTAAATATCATTAAATCACAAGTCCAAGACACCAGATGAAAGATACAGATCTTGTGAATAAAGCCACCATTTTCAGATTTTTAAAATGTTTTACAGGGAAGACAAAATATGTAAATCTATTAGCTAAACACGTTAGCAAAATACACAATTTCTTTGTCCACCATTTTTTCTCTCCACCAGTAGCTATCACCAATTCGGCTAAACTAAGATATTGATAGCCAATAACCTATAAAAAACCTCATCAGATGACAGTCTGATAACATATTTATGGTATAGGATAGGTTTTGTTAGAAAAAAGTGCATATTTCAGGTAGAAATCACAGTTTACAATTGCAACGACCATCACAACACGACTAGAATTACTATAGAGAGCAACGTGTATGACCAATTTACTCTTAATAAAACATTTCATAAGAATAGCAAAGCATATCAATGGAGACCCAGATCTTGTGATTCCAGACAATATTTCAGATTTTCTAAGCGTTTTACAGCGAAAACACAATAAATCGATAAGTTAGCATACCACATGTGAAAACGTTACCAGAGCATCGATTCAAGCCAAAGAGAGCTATAACGTAATCATCGCCAATATATTAATTTTTTCACTAACCTTCTCAGAATTCTTCCGATGACACTCCTGTAACATCATTTTACAACATACATATACAGTTTGTTCGAAAATGTGCATATTTAGCCATACAAAACCGTGGTTACACAATGAAAATACTAGGAAATCAAGCCTCAAAATGTTGGACGTCATCTTTCAGAGTGATCTAGTTTAATCGAAAGCTAATCATATACTTGACTAAAAAATACAGGGTTGACAGGAATCGAAAGACAAATTAGTTCTTAATGCAATCGCTGATTTACATTTTTTTAATTATCCTTACTTTTCAATACAGGTTGCGCCAAGCGAGCTATAGCAAACAAGATGGCGACATAAACGTTTAACATTTATCGACAGAAACACGATTTATCATCATAATTTGTTCTTACTGTGAGCTGTTCTTCCATCAGAATCTTGGGCAAAGAATCCTTTCTTGGGTCTAATCGTCTTTTGGTCGAAAGCTGTCCTCTTGCCATGTGGAAATGCCCACTGCGTTCGGCATGAACTGGAAACGTGCCCAGCTGTTCAAAGTGCCTCAGAAATAAATGGGTCAAAATCGCACTAAACGGATATAAATTGCTATAAAACGGTTTAAATTAACTACCTTATGATGTTTTTAACACCTCTAACGAGTAAAAACATGACCAGAGAAATATTACTGGCTAAACAAACGCTTGGAAGGAGGCGAGTCCGACGTCCTCCGTGCGCAAGACGCAGGCAGCAAAGGGATGCTACTTCCGGTATTTGCTCTTTTATGCAGCCCCTGATTGCGCAATCGACTCCATTCAAAGCGTCATCACGTACTGACATCCAGGGGAAGACGTAAGCAGTGTCCGTATCCTCATAGCAATAACAGTGGCMTTTAAACTGMCTCCAGATCAGGGGCCAAAATGTGTGAAATCTGACTCCATGTCAGGGAAATTGMTGTAGAATTHRTTCTGTTCCACTCAGAGACAAAATTCCAACGCCTATAGAAACTGGAGACTGTTTTCTATCCAATAATAGTAATAATATGCATATTGTACGATCAAGAATTGAGTAGGAAGCCGTTTCATCTGTAGAGACAATTATGCTAATTTGAAACAGCACCCCCTATAGTCGCAAGAAGTTATTAACAATTGGATTTTGCTATTCAATTGCAGAGTAGCCTGTCCTACTCCCGAACAAAAGCCTGTGACTTGTCTGATAATCAATCAATGTGATTTTGTTTCACTGAATCTCTGTCTGTAGTTAATTGATCTCTGGCTGGGCAACAAAGTGTAGGTGTTAGCAAATGTAATAGTTAATCTTTCACTGATCAGAAACATTTAGCATGCAATGTATCCTACATCAGGTGTATTATTTTGCTCCTGACTCAAATATCGGCTATAGTACCCTGATATAATCTTTCCACCACTGAGCTGCGAGAGCATGTCCTGTTTTTTCGTAACTTACTTCAAGAAGAATCAATCAACCAATCATTCATTCATGTCATTACACATTATATGAGCAGGTCCGGCGTGAGAACGAATCAGTTGGACGGGCATTTGATTTTTTGTTGGACGGGCCTGTTTTTTTTTTCATGGGACCTCCTGGTGTTATAGGCTAATAAAGACCAGTTTGGGGAAACTGACAATTTATCCAACCGATTCTATCCATCTGCGTGCCAGTAATGATTGTTTTTATATACGCCTTTTTGTGGAACCGTGGAACAGTTTAATTTTAATAATAAGGTTTTCGTTTCTCAAAATTATTTTCATGTGGTTAATCATTAAAAAAATTGGAATTAAAATGATCAAAAGTTCAAATTTAACTAATGCTAGAGCAGCAGCCTTTTCCATATGGACTCATTGATAGCCTTCACCGTGATCCATTGGTGGCTAAAGCAATTAGCTAATCGAACTCCCTCAACGTTCCCTCAACGTTATCAGGAAAGAGAAACCACACACGCTCATTGCTCCCATGGAGCACCCCCAAACAAATGACCATGGACAAATTGATGGTTACGAAATAAACCAAAACTTGCTTAGTGTAGCAGGTTGTGAACTCTGCAAACAACATCTCCACTCTGAGAATGAGAAAGGTAAATGGCTGTAATACATGCATTAACAGAAATGTATGTAACCAAATGACGGGGATTCATCTTATGCTGTCCCAAAGGCCCATACAAACACATTGGGCTTGTTCAGGACATCATTTGGTGAAAGTGAGCGCTCTCGTTTTGCACCTTCCTCCATGCTGAAACTAACAATCGAAACAGCGCAGCTCTGTCTTACTGTCAGAAGCCAATGTATCTGATGCTGTTTGGCCAGAAAAAGTATGACATGCTATACTCCTTTTGTCCAGACAGCATCAGATACATGGTCTACACATACGGAGACAGGGGGGAACGGTTTCGATCTCTCGGATGCTTTATCTGAGATTGAGTGTTTTGTCAGTGCACGTCTCGATTAAATAGATTAGCAATATTTCAATATTTTATTTGGACAGGCAAGGAGGTACGGTAGGGTGGGCCAGGCCACTTAGGGACCGCCCATAATGCCAGCCTTGCATCTGAGTCATTCATTCCTATAAATATAATCAAACGTTTTATTTTGAAAATTAAATAACAAAGCCTAAATAAATAAATAAATAAATATATTTTCTCAATTAGATTTTTCTCCATTTCAATAAATCGCTCAAAAGCCCTATGTTTTGAGTGCCTGTTTTATTCTGAAGTGACATTTGGATCAGTATTGGTCTACTTTCGATAGATTGCAAGGCACATTAGCAGGGCAGTCATATAGGGTGTATTTTGTTTGGACGTATCAGCATTAACATATTCCATTGGGTTATGGGCTTCTCCTGATTCTGAGAAGCGCTGCCTGTTGTGGTTTTGTGGATCCTTACTCCCTTGTGTGCACGCCAGCCTATTCGTATCACATTTTGAGACATTTAAATCATCCGAAAAAGACGGTTTGTGATACAGCTCATTCATATTATCATGGAACCCTCAGTTATCCATAGCAAAGCATGAAGGCCTGTGCCACAGTCTCTGAGGTCATTGTTAGCTCGCAAACTGTTCTGAGGTCCTGGGGTGTGTCAGAGTTGATATCGCAGACCCTCAGGGCGGCTGGGGTGATGACCATTGAGTCCTTTGGCAGCAATATCACTGCCAGACACATTTCACAAGAGGCTTTGACGTGGGGATGCCTATGGCAGTGTCTCTGAGAGGGGTAAACATCAGAACCCAGTGCCTGATGCCATTGCGGACCATGGGACACCAGTCATGATAATGTGCGATGTGTTCTCACACGGTCTTAGGCTGGGCCTTTGGTGACAAATGTTTTTTTTTATATGTCATGATAATACAGGGGCGAAATAAGACTCACCGTAAGACATCTCACTATTTCACATATTTGTTAGATGTTGTTGACCACATTATTAGGGCCAAAATGTGTCCCCATGATATTTATTTTATAATTCATATAATTCTGTTCTATATATTGCACCTGAGGTTTTGAATGGATTTCTTGTTTTTGTCTGTGCCACTGTTCAGTGATAGTAGCCATGGTGAGGTGATGTATTGTAGTTTAGACACACAGACAGGCCAGCCAGGACTCTGACAGCAGCATTGGGCTTGGTGGGAGGGGATGATAGAGCGCAAACATAATACCCTGATTACACAGGGAAGCAGCAGAAACACAGGGAGCCAACCCTCACACGGACCAAGACCGATAGCACCCACACCCACACAGATAACAGCAAGAMAACCTSYCCCCCCCCCCCCCCCCCCCCCCTTCAAGGTGGAGTATCGGCGCAGATAAATAAAGGTCGTTTATAGCAGTGTTCAGTCTTGCATACACTGCAAGGATTAGAATCTCCTGTGGCAAGTCAGCCACATTTAGTATGTTTTCGGTTTGTTTGCAGAGCTCACAGAGTAGCGCTAGGGCAAATCCATGCCAGTGTAGGCCGAAAATATTTTTATCTCATTGTTTTGGAAATTCTCACATAGAAACGCATTTGTTTGACAGGCTTTTTACATTTGTATCGCACAACATTTTTGAGAAAATCATGAGAAAGTGTCAGTTTTAGGCACTTTTTAGACCTATACTTTCCTCCTTTAAGACCCTATTATTCATGAACCATACATGATACATCTCGGTGTCATAGCTTATTTTTAGACACATTGTTTGGAACAATATTCTCTTCAAACACATCACATTTCCAGAGTGGGTTCTCTAGTCATTTTAATGATATGAAACATTTTATACATACACAGCAACGTTATAGGTCATTAACCAATCACAGCCCTTCTTTAGGATTGCACGTTCAACAAATCACCAGCAGAGGGAGGTCACTTTGAATACATTTCCCATTCACCGTGTTGTTGGTGCTCATAAAATTGAGTAGAGTACATTGTTCCAAACATTGTCTTAAAATAAACAAAATCAATAATTTTGAAATATTAATATTTGTTATGTTGAATAAATTAATTTGTCAATGTGTATTTCAGAGTCTAGACATGCTCCGTATGTTAGGGCACACTATACGGAGTATAAAGACACCAAGATGTTGTCTGTATCATGTACGGTTCATGGATTATAAGGTTTTATGAGAGGCATGGATTGGTCATGATTTTCTCAAAAATGGTTTGATACAAATGTAAAAAGCATGTCAAACATCCTTCCTCCCAATTAAGTTTTTATATGAGATTTGCCAAAAATATTTCCGGCCTACGCTGGCATGGAATCGCTTGCTATAGGACATAGAGGTGTGATTATCAGTGCTACAGAGCTTTTTATGAGCGTGGTAGAGCTGGCAAAAGGCAATTGAGCCAAGGTTGTGGAATCTCGGGCCACAGCACACATTTCAAAACGCACAATACACAATGGATATGTAACGTCAGTCAGTGCTCATGCGCAAATAAAAATGTCCAGCCATTCGAAATGGACCTAACATACTGTATTTCTAAATAGATAAATGTTTGCCTGAATTTAACCTTGTCTTAGGTTTTCGGTTAAAATATAGTGTGGCTCTCAAATAGACAAAATGACTGATTCTTGTCTTCATAAAACAAGCTTGCAGTGGAGTTTTGAACAAGTTTGCTAACCAACTAATAAAAAGTACCTGCCACGACTTGGGCCGATTAATTCAAAGGCTAAAAATTGAACAATACCAGCAGGACCCCCCCTGTGCTTTCACGGATAAAATATCCCTGCCATTCAGTCAGCACCAAGCCGCACAGTAGGATAACATTATAAAAATGTCATGGTCACCCTCATTAGCAGGGAGAGCAGCTCCTTTGATTGGTTTATGCATGAGGTTTGCAATGGTTTCCATATGGACCACGCTTCATTTTTTAATGAACAGCATTGCATTACCCCGGGCCGAGGTGATCCCAATTTCTCTAAAACCTCAAGTATTTTTCTAGTGTGCTCTACATGTCCAGGATTTCCTTCCATTTGAAGGGATGCAGGGGCGCTGCAGTGTTTTCACTGTAATTCTTTCAGTGCGGCTTGCCTGCCCAGCCATCTCAGTGTAGCGGTGGAGGGGGGATGCCAACCACGATGGGGCCCGGGGCCCAGGGCCCATGGCCACTTCCTCCCCCTCCACACTGCGTTGCAGTTTCCATTACCCCAGTGGAAGGAACAGTAAAGGGGCTGATGTGTGGTCCAGAGGCCTGGACAGGCTGGGCCAGGGTTAGACTGAGAGCTGAGCCACTGCCCGATGACAGCTTGACAGAAACAGAGGCTCAGCAGGATAGTGCTCATTCCACAACTATAGTCAAAACACAAGATGCTACAGACACACTTATGACTTACGGGGTCAAACAATTGTAACTACCCTCTGTGGCATTTATATTTTGATCACGCATTCTACTTTTCAAGCCCTTCCCATGAGCCTCTGTTAAGAAAATGACTGATACCTACTTTGGCCAGATAAACATTTAATCCACCTCCCTCCCTACAGTAGATCACTTTCTTTAGCTTCTTTGTTTGATGTGAGCATGACATACTTGGTTCTGTCACATTGTCAGATGTCAGTCTCGCCGCCCTCAATCAGTGTGACAGTACATAGCCTGAGTATCATGGGTGCCATGGTACAGGGGGAGGGGTGGGGGGAGGGATCGCAAGGGGTACGCTGGGGGCCAGAGCAACACCATGTCAGAGCGTTAGCAGACGATGCCCATTTCAGATACGTTCATTCAAACAGTCAGACCAGCCATGAAACCATTTCCTCCCACCATACCCCTCTCTTTCTCTCCCTCTGCCTGCCTCTTTCTCTCCCTCTCTCTCTTTGAAGTTACAGCTTTATCTGAGATATGGATGTCCTGTGTGTGGTTAGCCTATCAGCAATGGTGGTCATGCGGGCAACAAAAGGATACGATGTGTGTGGGCATGGCAGCACTGTGTTGAGTGTATCTACACCCTGCAGGTTTTCTCCTCTATATCAAAGAGGAGACTACAGCTACACTAAGTTCTGTCTTATGGATATTAAGATGCTTCTTTATTTTTGTCAAAGTGGAATGGATCAATAGCGACTCATAGCGGAACAACATATTCAAAATGAAACACATTAATATGCAGTATGGAAATGTAGACACTTAGACAATATTTTGCTATAAATATTCACCTCTGTGGAAACACTTTGTCCTCTCTTTGCCAAAGGCCAGGGATTCAAGTACAGAAAGCTTTAGAATCTATATCCATTGAAGTCTTTGGCTCACTTGGGTATCTTATTATTCACCATCAATCAATGCAGTCTTATCCTCAGTCTGTCTACGTTCACGTCAAACCTACATTTTATGGAATAAAAGCTCCTCCAGTCACAAGAGCTTGGTGAATTGTTCCTTGTCACAAGGCGAAGCCAGCCACCATAGTTCAGTATGATGGTGAGTCACAGAGTGACAATGTACAGTGCTGCTAAGATAGCTCCTCTCTCCCAGACACTGAGCAGCTCCCCATGGCCTGTTTGTGCTGGTCTCGCTTCTGTTGTTCTACCCCAAGCCTGGCTCCTAACCCACTACACTGTCTGTTAGATTAATCAGCTCAGCCAATGGCCCCAACGGGGCTACTATTTTACCATTATCATCTACATACACGTTGGAATTGAATAGGAGGAACCAATGCTATGCACCGGATGTTTCCAGATTGGCAGCTAAGCTTAATGCACATAAAATTGCCTCCTCGATGGTGTCGTTTATTTCCACCTCCTATACATGGTTTGGTTGAAGACCCTTTCATTTTCTTTTGTGATGCTGCAGGTTAGGGGCGGAGATCGAAATGGTAAACGACAGAGTGCTAGCATGATTAAATATCATTGCTATCATTGGTAGCAATGATATTAAATAAATATATAAATGACTGAGCCTAGTGTAATTGCCCATTAGACGGGAACTTTGCGAGAATATGAGATCTCCCCAACAAAGCCTCATTCTGTAGCTTTCAAAACGGAGGGGAATCATGTACAGTATGGAAAGTCTGACGACTTCGTGTGAAGATATGAATAGTAGGGCCATAATAGTTGTGGCTTTGCTTGAAGGATCCCTTTTTAACTCACTGGTTAGAGCGTTTTCAAATGGCTTTAGCTGTCCCGCCACTGTCAGAAATAACAAAGACAAAAAAGATTACCACCTAGTTTCAGTGTTGGGTCAAGTTAATGTGTTTCACAGGTGTAGTCTTGGGGTATTAGGTAATGGTCGGTGGGTAGCGTTCTGTGGGTGCCACCTGGAGAACACTGCTCTCACTCATGGCTTGGTGCTCTGAGTAGGATGTTCCTTGGAACTGAAACACAGAAAACTGGCTAGAGTGTTCGATATAAATACACCACATTGGACAACATGAACTGTTTTGGCATAATTGCTGTGCAGGAACAGCTTGGTTGAGAGAGCACTTGAACAAGCGCTGCATATACTTTTACGAGGGGATTTGGTAAGAACACTTGCACCAGAGAGAGAGAGAGAGGACGCAGAGCAGACAGCATGGTGGTTTGTGTTGTATAGTGAGGGAACACCTGGACTTGATGAGGGCCAGATGTTCAGGCCAGTTAAGCCTGTTCTAAATGGAAAAACAAGGAGGCTGATGGGAAACACAAGCTGGGGCACAAACCAGACAGTATCGGTAATTTTATTCAAATGGATCATTTAGGCTCCCCCATACCAGTGGCACTTGCCAAAAGGCTGGATTTACTCTGACACGAGCAATACAGGCGACTTCTTTTGGGGCTGTCATGGGCAAGAGGCTAAGCACGTGAACTGTCTAAGCGTGAAGCCAGTTTAATGAGCACAATCCACGGCACTGCTTACAAATTAAGAACATTAGACATTAAGCCATCCTTGTTTCAATGTATTAAAGGATGAGTGCTTTTTTCTTGGCACAGGGAAGACAAGAGCACTACCTGTAGTGAGAGGGGACTACAGATTACATCTGGTCGGTCTAAAACACACATTAATCTCCCTGCTTGACATACTGTAGCAGTATCCTTATTAACAGTGCAGATACATACATTGGCTAGTTCTATTCCAAACCAAGGAGGCACAGGGAGACACTTCTGTTCTGATCCGGCAGCGCTTGAAGGGCAGAAATATGAATGTGACGGATTCTCCCTTCCTGCCTTGCAAAGATTCTGAGCTCAGATGCATGAGCCCCCAGAGGCAAGGTTGTATGTTGGTATCCATGACAACTCTTTGTGTGTTGGTATTTAAAATGTCATTCTTACTTTCAATAAAACAAGCACCCTTGGTTGGGTAAACACCTGGTGGCTCTAAATGAAATATCATAGTGGATAGAATGCATTTAATCTCCCGCTCTGTATGAGTGACTTGACTGGCTTACATTTTCTTTTTAAACAATTGCATTTCTGGGGAATTACGTGAAATAATTTCAACCTTTGTGATATCAACAGTCCAAAATATGAGAGGAGTCAAAGCATTTTCTCTGCTCCTTATTATTGCTGATCCAGTGAACACAAGGTGGCGCACTTATTCTTTCCCACTGTGTTTGTGGGCTCGGAGAGAGACAGACAGACAGACAGACCGAGTGCACAGCAGAGGAGCAGAGCAGTCTGACTCGCTATTGTTCCATCAGATCATAAAGTACAGTGTGTGGAGACACATTGAGCACAATCCACCAATCGAACGCATTTCTCAACAACGAAAACACGTGCCCAGATGCAGGCACGCGGTTGTTGCAAACAAGCCAAAGCTATACTTTTCCACTCACACTCACACTGTTCATGTGACATACAAACACCAACAGCAGTACCATATTCTCTTTCTCGAACACTTGCAGACTTGGCCTAAAAGGTCACCAACACAGAATAACGCACACAGAGCAATCAAATAGACTGAAAAGGCAAGTGCTGAGAAAGTGTAATGAAAGCACGCCATCAGAGGTACAGCTAGCACTACACCTCCCCCTTAACACTTGTTCATCCATGAGGCAGTGAAGGATTTGGAGTCTTACTCCAGTGATTTTTTTCCCCCCTCTTCGTGAATTAATTAGTCTCTGCCAAAGCTGGTCACATTTGTCATTCGAATGTATGCTAATGAGGAGCAAGGTCTCGTCGAGGAGCTGATACGCCAGAGCAGCTGGTTCGTCCTTACCGGCCCTAACTGTCCTCCTCCCTCCCTCTTCCATCTCTCTTCCCCTCTCTCGCTTCTCCTCTCTCTTTCTCACCTCCTTTGGCTCCACATCTCTTTCTCCCTGTCGTCTTCTCACCCCCCCCCTCCTACCTCCTGCTGGTCCGGGCTCCATGACCTGTCACTGGAGAGGGGTCTGCCCGTGTCCCAGGCTGATAAGACAGCTAATTATCCACTGCTTCACAGACTGGGGAAGTGAATTGTGGAACACACATGCACGCACACACAGGCAGGCAGCCAGACAGGCAGGCAACGGACTGCATAGTTATAGGAGACAACACTCTTCACAATCAAAATACAGAGTGCCACACTTCTCATTAAAAAGTGAGGCTTTGACTGACACGATAGTGTTCTAAGCACTCTTCCGTAAAATGATTTGGTATTTCCTCACATAGAGCCATAGTAATTCCATTATCACCATTTCTTTAAATGTACAAACCAACAAGTCAACTTGCATTAGTAAATGGGAAATGATTTGTCATATATTCAATCCAAAGTCTCCAAATGGATATAGTCTGAGGAAATCACTGTAACTGGCGCTCAAGGTTTGACCTGGCCAGGAAGATTGGAGAAGTCGGTGTTATGCTTCTGTTTAATACATCATTTTTTTTATTTATTTTTACATGTTCTTTAGATGGTGAGCGTAGACATTCTGTAGTGTAGGTGCAATTACACTTGCACATCTCTACTATGGCGGTCATGGCTTTCCTCAAATGTATGAATGAACGTAATATAGGCCCATTTTAAAAAACAGCGAGTGTTAAAATCGTGGGGGGAAATGAACGGCAGCGTCTGAAACAAAGGATTTGTATCTGACATAGCAATACACACACAAAAAACAACTCAACCCATTCACCCCTCTCTGCTCTGCAACAGTGGGCTGGTGGAAGTAAAAGTAGCTTGAGAAGTCGGTGGTATATCTTGGCAGTGATTTGAGGGTCTGAGCAGAGCACTCAAATTGAGCCTCCCAGTCTCTCCATTTGGTGGAGTAGACATAAGCACTTTGCAGCTCTCTGTCTGTAATTTTCGAACGCATTGCTGGGGAGAAAGTAGCCCACGTATTGCTTTGTGTTGCCTATTCCAGCTTGAACTGGCTGAGACAGTGTATTATTAGACAATCCAGCGAGCAACAGCATTTACTTTCTCTCTGCCTAGTTTTACAGGGTAAAGTGAAATATCTCCCATATTGTATTTTTATGTTTGCTGACCTTTCTATCGAAATGAAAAATGTGATTACACGGAAGGCTGTGAATGAACTTTTTTCATGTTTTTTTCATGATTGAACACAATAGAATGCCAAGGTACAGAAATAATAGTTGTTGATTGGCAAGCAGAAAACTGCTTATACACTCATAACCATGAATGACCCATTACTAAAGTTTTCTCAAATGTTATAGCATGTTTATATGTAGGCCGATAATATCAAATATACCGTGTGTTAAATTGTGTTCATGGTCTTTCATTTACAGTACATAAAGCTTTCAGCTGGTGTTGGTTATTATATGTGAAAGATAATTTCTTACTCATTATACATCAGATTATTCCATAATAACATACAACATATTTGTGAACACAGGCCTATAGGGAAGCTGCCTACCTACAATTGAAAGTGTCTCACCACACGCTCCTCTGCTTGTCTTTTGACATTGATAAACACCCCTAACCACCTAAAACCAACCCGATCTGAGTTGGCTGTAAAGGAGACCATTATGGAAGAATCCCATGTCTATTATTATGCTAATAGTTGAAAATAATAAAACAATGTGTCCTCCTGCTGCTGATCTGTATATCTGTGCCAAGGCTATACGACATGTTCTACAGCTGCACCATCGAGAGTATCCTGACTGGTTGCATCACCGCCTGGTAAGGCAACTGCTCGGCCTCCGACCGCAAGGCACTACAGAGGGTAGTGCGTACGGCCCAGTACATCACTGGGACCAAGCTTGCTGCCATCCAATCAATCAATCAATCAATCAATCAATCAAATGTCTTTATAAAGCCCTTCTTACATCAGCTGTTGTCACAAAGTGCTGTAACAGAAACCCAGCCTAAAACCCCAAACAGCAAGCAATGCAGGTGGAGAAGCATGGTGGCTTGGAAAAACTCCCTAGAAAGGCCAGAACCTAGGAAGAAACCGAGAGAGAGAGGAAACAGGCTATGAGGGGTGGCCAGTCCTCTTCTGGCTGTACCGGGTGGAGATTTTAACAGAACATGGCCAAGATGTTCAAATGTTCATAGATGACCATCAGGGTCAAATAATAATCCAGGGCCTCTATGCCAGGCGGTGTCAGAGGAAGGCCCTAAAAAATTTCCAAAGACTCCAGCCACCCTAGTCATAGACTGTTCTCTCTGCTACTGCATGGCAAGCAGTACCGGAGCTCCAAGTCTAGGTCCAAAGGGCTTCTTAACAGTTTCTACCCCCAAGCCATAAGACTCTTGAACAGCTAATTAAATGGCTATCCGGACTATTTGCATTTCGTTCGCCACCCCCCCCCCCCTACCCCCTCTTTTATTGCTGCTGCTACTCTCTGTTATTGTCTATGCTTAGTTACTTTACTCTACCTACATGTACATATTACCTCATTACCTCAACTAGCCGGTGCCCCCACCACATTGACTCAGTACCACGTACCCCTGTATATAGCCTCCACATTGACTCAGTACCGGTACCCCTGTATATAGCCTCCACATTGACTCAGTACCGGTACCCCTTGATAGCCTCCACATTGACTCAGTACCGTACCCCTGTATATAGCCTCCACATTGACTCAGTACCGGTACCTCCCTGTATATAGCCTCCACATTGACTCAAGTACCGGTACCCCCTGCTTATATAGCCTCCACATTGACTCAGTACCGGTACTCCCTGTATATAGCCTCCACATTGACTCAGTACCGGTACCCCCTGTATATAGCCTCCACATTGACTCAGTACCGGTACCCCCTGTATATAGCCTCGTTACCGTTATTTTATTGTTGCTCTTTAAATATTTGTTATTTTTCTCATTTCTTTTACTCCATTGTATTTTAGTGCAGACTTTCTAAACACTAATTTTTCTCAACTGCATTGTTGGTTAAGGGCTTGTAAGTAAGCATTTCACTGTAAGGTCTACATCTGTTGTATTCGGCGGATGTAACAAATAACATTTGATTCAATGTACCCTCTTATTGTGTGCCAAGGCTATACGACATGTACCCTCATGTCCTTGGGGGAAATGTTCAAAATTAGTTGGTTGTAAATTGCACTCTGTTCCATGTGATTTGGGTGATAGAGAAGCCACATATCCTAACACAGGACAATATACACATCAATTAGTCAAATAGACAAATAATGGAATAAAGTGCATCGCTCATTTTCTTCAGTACAAGTCATGACCTCTTTCTGCGCTTACATGTTGGTGGTATGTTGGTGGTTTGGAGGTCAAACAATCCTCCTACTTAGCTCACAGGTCCATTATGCAGCAGTAGAATCCAGTCTCCATTAGAAGACACTGGGCATGGTCCTGCTCATGCTGCAACAGGGCCTCAGCTTTCACAGGCCCTGAACCTGTTACCTTTTGATTGACTAGGAGGTCAAGGTGTCGCACAGACAAATTCATGCAGGGCTTCTATCTAATTGGCTTCGTGTGGAACGCTAGGAAGACTCCACATTTATACTTTTTCCAGACGTAATCAAATTACCTCGGAAACTTTGTTTGTCACATCGTTCCCAACACCCTAGAGTGTGTTCAGTAATTTGGCTGAGATGCATACCTCCTACTCAAAGAGGAGTGAAGACTAATGTCATTTTGAGGGGATTATTGTGATCTTTCAACACATCTTTGGAGAGTGAGAAATAAGAGTAAAACACAGTGTCTTCACTTTTTTTTCTCTCTTCTCCTTCTTTCACTCTCTCTCATATTCATCCCTCAGAGCACCGAAAGTCATATTATGTGCTTGTCAAGATGGATAAACCCCAAAGCCAAATGTTCAGATGAAAACAAATAACTGGGAGACGTTCATGTAATCGTTTCTGCCAGAGAAAGGCTTTAACAGGAACATAAACACTTCCTGGAGATGTGCCTCCATGTGCTAATTCCCGCAAGCTTTTGTTAGCGACTCATTCAACTTCAGGACCATTTCATACTACACTGTGATGGGATGTCACAAATGGAGACATGCTTAAAACTATTCGCTGACACGCTTTGCAGCACTAAACACATGAAAAATGAGTAGAGGATTCGCCAAAATGCCACCCGCCTCTACATACTGTATCTAAATAAAGATACATCCTTTCATCATTAAAAAACAACAAGAAAATAAATAAACCCATCAACTTCTATACCCTCATTGACCTTAGTATATTGTTCCAGTATGATCAGACTAAAAAAAACTACAAAACAGAGTGGCCAAAGAAGGAAATGGTACCTTATTACGTCAACAAAGCAAGTGTTCTGCTGTTGTCGCCAGGTCCCGGATGCTTTCTGTCTGTACTTATGGATTTCTCAACTGGGGCTGCATAGGTCTTTTTCACATGAGAAAAGCCCATTGCTGGCACAATTCTCCCACACTTCCTTGCCAGACCAGTTCGCTTTGGCCAACTGTTGCCTTGGTAGTCTTTGGCTGGCCCCCCAAGTAGCCATCGGCCCTCTGACTGATGCCTTGGACAGAGGAAGTGAAGATGCTTAATTAATGAATTGGTTAATGATAAATTACTTATTTCCTTCATGTCCATTGTGTCTATTACGGGTTTAACCTTATTCAACCTAGTTATGAAGGGTTTCTTATGCTGTTACTTTGCTATGTGTCCTCATTTAATCTCTGGATATGCACACACATCCACAAGAGAGACACTTTGTTAAAGTATGGAATAGATATTTCATAATGTGAAAATACACACACACACACATGTTCACCTAATCTTTCCATTCTAGTATCTTTGATTTGAGCAATAACGCCTCTTTCAGGAAAGGCACTTTGTAAAAGCTTGAGAGAGACCATTTGAGATTGAGAAAGAGATGGCGGAGAGAGAGAGAGATACATATTGAGAGAAAAAGCTTAAAACTCTCCTCTTTTAAAATATTTAACTGAAAGGACATGCAAGTTTCCCTGATCTTAACAATTTCCCAGAGTTCTTTAGACTTCACTTAGTCTGCATGGACGATGGCCCAAGTCCATTTCTCTCTTGAACCCAGCTCTGAAACCAAACACCCTGTATCATTACTCTCTCAATTAAAACCTTGCATCTCTTCCAGCTAAATGTCACATCGATATCGGCAAATCAAGTAAACCTCACATTACTTTTAACGGTAAATCTACAGTTATTTTATATGTATGTAGTGAAATGGAGCAGCTATCTTCGGCAGTCAGACGTCTACGATGAAAAAAAAAAGCCTGTGTGATGTGGTTGAATTCCCGAGCAGTAAAGGAAAACCTTAAAGCCTTGTGGTGGGTAAATCCCAAAGACTAACACGGGTGTTGTTAAAAGGGAGCATTGAGAAGTCAGAGCTTTAGCCTAGCTGTATTTCAAAGTGATGTAATACACACAGAGGGCAAAAGCAACTGGATGAAGGGCTGTGGCCATGACCTCTCTGTCTATGTAACTCATCCCGTTGTAAAGAGTCACCCATGTCCTGGGATGAGTCAAACCAGAATACAGACCAAGCAATAAAGGGGATTGAAAATGCATAAGATGGGAAATAGACAACAATATTGGGATATCAATTCAAACTGTAGGAACCTGCAGGGATGATGCCAATTGTGGATTTCTGCAGTTTGGTTTCAACTATGACTAATACAAAATATTTCAAAAGAGACTGGAGGACTAATTATGGATGAATTCCATTCTATATTTCTGCTTTGGGAAATATCCCAGTTTTATAGATCAAATAAAAAGCCACCACTCCTCTGACCAGTATTAATATGTATGGGCAGCATGATATGACCCTGCTTTAGACCTATCAAACGATGGTATGATGACTTCCCATTGAGCTCACCAGCTTGTAGTCCTAAAAAACGGAAACGAGTTACCTCTGGGTTGTTCGGACATTCCTATTTGGGAAGTAAAATAAATAGTTATACTATTTGTCACATACTACGGTGTAGACTTTACCGTGAATTGCTTGCTTAGGAGACATTCCCAAAGAGGCAGAGTAAAAAAAGAAATAATAATAACAAAAGGAAAAATAGTAACACAAGGAATAAAATACACAAGAATGGAGCTTTATACAAGGAGTACCAGCAGCAGATCACTGTGTAGGGGTACAAGGTATTTTGAGGTAAATATGTAGATGAATGCAAGTTGTGTACTGTACGTGAAGGAAATCAAGGGAAAGAATGGGGTTTTGGGATAAACGTTGAAAACAATGTCTGAGGTCAACAGTTTTAGGAGATCTTATACATTTTGTTATATGAGATAATATCAGTCAGTTGGCATGACCTTTATGAATTATGAAGCCTTTATGTGCTTTGTGTGCTTTTTCTGATTACATAAATGCTTTAAAATTCACAAAAAACGATGTTACCTGATGAAGAGCATCTCATAGAACGAAACAAATCAGATCGCCTAAGCCTGTGTTTCCCACATACCTTATTTTCGGCGGTTATAAAATGATCTAAGAACACTAGAAAAAAAACATTAATTTAGTGCCTACAAAAATATATCATTAATATTGCTCTCTATTCACAATGGTGAATGGGACTTGATGGGCAAAACATGTATAAAATGATAAAATGCGTATAATCCCATACAAAACTGAACTTGGATTCTGAAATATCATCAATAGTTCCACCAAATTACAAAATGCCACATTGGATTATTTATCCTTGCAGCAGTATATGGACAAGGTATGATAGCAATCCATGCTTTGGATTTAGTTAATTTTAGCGTTTGTGGCAAAAATTCCACATTTTAGCATTTGTTGCACAAATCCAATTCAAGTCATGGTACCGGTATTAGGATTAGTGTTGCTCTCTAAATTCAAATTAATATATCATAAAGTGTATTTGAATTAGAACCCAACATCATTAACTGAAAAATCTGTTATAGTCAAGCAATAACTTGACAATGAGTGAAGTGAGGGGTAAGCAGTGACAGAGGGCCAGCCATGCGATGGCATGTTGACTGATCAGTGGGCAGAGAGAGAGGGTCTGGGCCAGCTGGCCAGGTTGTGTAGTGGCCTGCCTGGTGTTTATGTTGTGTAGGGGAAGCAGGGCTGGATGGGGCTTTAGAAGCACCAGGCCTCCCCTGGAGCTGGATGCTCCGGCCTAAATGGACCAGATCAATCATGCCTGACGGCCCTGTGACACTGAGTTAAGGTTCTACTGCAGGCCGCCGCGTTTTTGGACACCGTCGCCCCTGGCAATGCTGGCAGACGTATGCCGATCCTTCCGAAGGCTCGCCAAGCAGATGGCCGAGGCAAGGACGCCGATGGCACGCCTCCATCGCACCCCACCCCTGTCTGTCTAGAGGCGGATGGTGAGAGAGGAAAGTAGAGGAAGGATGGATGGAGGACAAATTGTATGTGGTGTGGTTGCCCGGACCGGGCATGGTTAGGGTTGGATCTATAGGTGGTGGTGGTTTGGGGTGTGGAGGAGAGGAGGACGGGGGAGGACAGACGGCTGGTTGTGCAGTATGGTGACATGTCTGAGGTCTGACTGGCACAGCTTCTGTCAGAGTGTGTGTCTCCCTTGTGACACTGGCAGCCCTGAGCTTGGTGGTGTCCTGAGACAGACTGGGCATGGCTGAGTCTGCTGAAAGACTGAGAGGCAAGGCTGAAAGAGAAGTTGACCTACATCACCATGTGGGAAGCTGCCTGTCACAATGTCAACTACATACACTGAAATATTGTACTGATCTACAAATGATTTTGATATGAATCAAGAGTGTATTGATATTTGCACTTTTTTTTTTTTTTATCAACACCTGTTTATCCTGTCAAGAGTGTTTGGATATGTTGTTGTTATAGTGTATTTGACTGTTTATTTGGTAAACAGGCATAATACCACCAAAGATATTTTACAGTATGACCTAATTTTCCATATACCTCCCTTGAAGATTCAACAACCTGGTTCTGAGCCAAACACTGTTCAGCAGACTGACAACTACACCAGATGTGGTCTCATGCAAAGGCAGGTTACGTTTGAAATTCTCATATTTGATCTTTAGTTTGGATACATAGGTAGTATGTAATAAGCGATTGGCTTTGCACTCTCAGTACATATTTGAATTGTTTCTGTATTACTTTTCGAAAGGGATGGAGGAATCAACAGGGTTGTTACAGTATTTGATGACAATGAATCCTCCCATTTCGCCTTGTATGTGAGTGGGAAGGACTGTTGTTTTACAAAGTGCCACATTTCTGAAGCCCCCGTACTCTCCACAGTTATCTTCTGGATGGGTGTTATGAAATCTCTGTTGCCTGTGATGTCTTTGTTGAAGTAATGATGTTTGTATTAATTTACAATTACATGCAATTGATGGACGAAATTACATGTTGAATTGAACAATTTAGACACCCCTGAAACAGGGGCGCGCGCGAGCGTTGCAAAATAAATGTACAGATACATGTTATTCAATCATTGTACCCACACTGCTCGCGCGCGTCAATGAGCGTCTGCGTAACATGGTTCTATTTGTGACGATTGATCCAGGTCCCGCCTCTGCCATCTCCTCATTGGTTTTTAGGAGCATATACAGTACCCACGTGCCATTTCCTCATTGTTTTTTAGGAGCATATACCCACGCGGGTGAATGAAAGATGAACTTAGGTCCACGCTCCAGTCCAGTTGGTAGTGGTAATACACCTTAAAGTTTCTTGCCAACCGCCATATAAAGTCCAAAGAAGAAGAAGAAGCCTGAAGGAGGACAGATTACTCGAAACAAACTTTTACCCTTTTATCTGTGGATTGTTTAAAGCCCAGGACAAATTAGCTAGCAGCATAAAGCTAGCTAGCTAAATTGCCATAAATGTTTCATGCTTTTCAACCTGTCTCCAAATGAATATAGTTGATTCAGAGTTCGTTTTCATATTTCAACCTGCGTGTCCTGATCGCGTCTGGTGTGGGTGGGCAAAATCAACATGCGTGCGATGGCGCACATTTGCGCGAGCGAGCGGTCTGGTCAGCATGTAAGTCAGTGTTTACTCTGGCAGACCAATTCTGAACTTTTTTCCACTAATTGGTCTTTTGACCAATCACATCAGATGTTTTCAGAGCTGATCTGATTGGTCAAAAGACCAATTAGTGAAAAAAAGATCAGAACTGGGCTGCCTGTGTAAACGCAAACCTATGATTTTAGTACCTGACAAAGCTCTTATGAGCACACCATCAACGGTTATGCTATATTTCTAGCAACTCAACAAGACTGATAAATTAATTGGTACACAATAATATCCTTTTGCTTATCTCATCAAAACCATAAAGAATGTATGAAGAGAAAGAGGTTAATTGGGTTAAATCCTTCAATGGCATACACAATACAAAGGGCATGGAGGGCCTTCCTCTGAAAATATAACACTTTAAGTATTCACTGCTTAATTTTAGCGATGATGATACAACTAAGTATTGATAAAAAAAATGTAAGACCCAAATGGCTTCAAAGGGAGACTGGACCTATGGAAAAGTAGTTAATGTATCCCTTCTAATAAGCCTGGATAGTGACCAGCAGAGGCCTATGGGTAGAGTCCTATGACACATCCATATATTTATCGGAGTCATCTCGCCCAGGTTTCAGCCCATGCTCTGGACACTGTAACTAATTGGGGCCTTTTTTTTGTTATCGTTCTCCTCTCCAAGCACTTGAAATGTAAACAGAGTGTTATGAAAGTGCCCTTTGGCAATGAGGAAAAAACGCGAGGCCACTCTGGCACTTATCCGGCATGTCTTATAAATAAGTAATAGCCCTGGACATGTAGCGGTTAGTTGTGGTGGAAGCAGGTCCCTGCATCAACCCCACCTCTGTTTGCGTTGTACATATTTCATAAGATGTTGGGGTGGAGGGGGGTGGAATAAAAGGCCCCTATACAGGCCCCGCTCTGTTCACTGTCATGGCTCTGCTACTATTAATAATACCAAGTGTCCTCTCTCCTGATAGAAGTCCATGCCGTTTTTCCCCAGCCTTTCTGTATTTGACAACAAAATGAAGCCGCTGTTATAACAGTTTAAAGCCATGGAGGACACTGCACAGGTTGCTGGGTGTTAGCTTAATGAATTACATGCTGTTTCCTTTATACTGTCCAGCTTACCAGATGATTAATTGGCCTAAGTTGGTATGGGAAAGTACAGTTGGTAATTTATTTTGCTCACAAAATTGCTTTTACATATTTAGCATGCACTCTTATCCAGAGTTACAGGAACAAATAGAGTTGAGTGTCTTGCTACAGATTTTCCACCTAGTCGGCTCGGGGATTAGAACCAGCGATCTTTCAGTCACTGGCCCTAGTTTGACTGCAACTCCAAACTGCAACAATCTATTTGCTGACTTATAGGTCATAGTTCATTCAGTGTTTTTCATCATGCATCTTGTTCTGAAAGCAGCTCTGCATAGTGGTCACAAGCTGGCACAGCCACAAAGTCATAACATCTCATTTTAAACCTAACCCTGATCTCAATCACACTGCTAACCCTAATGCCTAACCTTGAATTATGACCAAAAAGCACATTTTTGTTGTCATTCATTTTTACAATGTAGACAATTTGTACTTTGCAGCTGGCCTTCCTAAAGGGAAATCGATTAGTTCTGCCTCCAGGACAAGACTCATGACAATAAACGTCAACCTACAATAATGCTTTTGTCTTCGTTTTGATAAATCTGATATTCCTTACTCCCCTATGGAAAAAAAAGTGGATTAATGGTAGGGGCTAGAAAAACTATGGAGTCAAGTGAATTAACACCATAGTGGAGGTAATTGAGATCGCTCAGCTACTCTTCAGTCCAATTTAATAGGAGATTCATAATAATCACTCACAGTTTCACAGTTTGCATCAATCAACGCCCTTCATCTGGTCATGACGTCATCCTGTAGGTCATCTCATCTGGCTGGATCAGCATCTTGTTTACTGTTTACACATCACTCAAAAACACACTACATTATTAATGCACAGGAAGGAGGAGGACCCTCAGAGCCATGGTAACTGACAGTTACCGCGCAGATGGCATCATTTCTTTGCCTCCAAAAGAGCTCTCGCGTTAAAAATGGTCTTGTTCACTGGATTCTCATGGAAATCTTGAAACATTACAAACAATGTTGTATTTCAAAGAGAAACATTTGCATTGTGAAGAATTGTTTGCAATTATAGAATAGCGCCTCCCAAAAGAATCAATCAGTTTGTCTAATTAGCATATACCATACTTTAAATGGATTTAAAAGGTCCGATGCAGCCGATTTTATCTCAATATCAAATCATTTCTGGGTAACAATTAAGAACCTTACTGTATTGTTTACAAATAAAATGGTGTCAAAAAGAAAGAAAAATAGCTTCTTAGCTAAATGGAATTTCTCAATCAACAATTTTGCTAAGACTATCTGGGAGAGGTCTGAGTGAGAGAGGGGCCTAATTGGAGGAGCCTAGTGAGAGGGACGAGTAACCGGAAACTAGCTGTTATTTGCAGATAGAAGGAAAAACTCTCTTTGTTACATTTGATCCACTCACTTTTATGTCACCAGGTGGTTCAAAAAAAAAACACCCAGCCAAACAAGCTGATACTTCAGCCGGTCTTTTCAAAAACCTCTTATACTAAAAGGGCCATATCATAGCTTTCACAATTTCACAGTATTATTCCAACCTCATGGTGTATATACATTTGAAGTCGGAAGTTTACATACACTTAGGTTGGAGTCATTAAAACTCGTTTTTCAACCACTCCATAAATTCCTTGTCAACAAACTATAGTTTTGGCAAGTCGGTGTAAGACATCTACTTTGTGCATGACACACAGAATTTTTCCAACAATTGTTTACAGACAGATTATTTCAATTATAAATCACTGTTTCACAATTCCAGTGGGTCAGAAGTTGACATACACTAAGTTGATTGTGCCTTTAAACAGCTTGGAAAATTCCAGAAAATGATGTCATGGCTTTAGAAGCTTCTGATAGGCTAATTGACATAATTTGAGTCAATTGGAGGTGTACCTGTGGATGTATTTCAAGGCTTACCTTCAAACTCAGTGCCTCTTTGCTTGACATCATGGGAAAATCCAAAGAAATCAGCCAAGACCTCAGAAAAAAGATTGTCTGGTTCATACTTGGGAGCATTTTATAAACGCCTGAAGGTACCACGTTCATCTGTACAAACAATAGTACGTAAGTATAAACACCATGGGACAACGCAGCCGTCTTAACCCTCAGGATGGAGATGCGTTATGTCTGCAAAAAGTGCAAATCATTCCCAGAACAACAGCAAAGGACCTTGTGAAAATGCTGGAGGAAACAGGTACAAAAGTATCTATATCCACAGTAAAACAAGTCCTATATCGACATACATAACTGAAAGGCCGCTCAGCAAGGAAGAAGCCACTGTTCCAAAACGGCATAAAAAAAGCCAGACTACGGTTTGCAACTGTACATGGGGACACAGATTGTTTTCTTTTGGAGAAATGTCCTCTGGTCTGATGAACAACATAGAATGTTGGCCATAATGACATTGTTATGTTTGGAGGAAAAAGGGGAGAGCTTCAGCCGAAGAACACCATCACCAACGTGAAGCACGGGGGTGGCAGCATCATGTTGTGGGTGCTTTTCTACAGGAGGGTGGTGCACGTCACAAAATAGATGGATCATGAGGTAGAAAAATTATGTGGATATATTGAGCAACATTCAAGACATCAGTCAGGACGTTAAAGCTTGGTAGAAATGCATCTTCCAATGGAACATAGACCCAAGCATACTTCCAAAGTTGTGGAAAATGGTTAAGGACAACAGAGTCAAGGTGTGAGTGGCCATTTGAGTGGCCATCACAAAGCTGACCTCAATCCTATAGAAAATGTCAGTGCAGAACTGAAAAAGCGTGTGCGAGCAAGGAGGGCTACAAACCTGATCAGTTACACCAGCTCTGTCAGGAGGAATAGGCCCAATTCACCTAATTTATTGTGGGAAGCTTGTGGAAGGCTACTCAAAACGTTTGTACAAGTTAAACAATTTAAAAGCAATGCTTCAAAAACGAATTGAGTGTATGTATTCTGACCACTGGGAATGTGATGAAAGAAATAAAAGCTGAAATAAATCATTCTCTCTACTATTATTCTGACATTTCACATTCTTAAATATAGTGGTGATCCTAACTGACCTAAGACAGGGAATTTTTGTTTTGCTCGGATTAAATGTCAGGAATTGTGAAAAACTGAGTTTAAATGTATTTGGCTAAGGTGTATGTAACTTCCGACTTCAACTGTACCTCTAAAAATAATGTATTCAAATCTGCTTACACTTCCTCCATCTAGGTCTATGGGAGGAGATATCTTACATCCACAGGCAGAGAATCATTGTGTGTGTGTGTGTTGTGTGTGTGTGTGTGTGTGTGGTGTGTGTGTGTGTGTTGTGTGTGTGTGTGTGTGTGTGTGTTGTGTGTGTGTGTGTGCGGGGCGGGACTCAGAGCACAAACAGCCACCTTTGGCCAGATACACACTTTCCCTGCAGTTGTCAGATCACAATTTACTCTGGCTAAAAAAACAAATAACACGTTCCTGTCCTCAGAAATCTCTACTGTATTTTCCCCTTATCCCCCACAGTCAGGGGGGGGCTGTGATCTGATCTGTAAGAGGGGTTGGGATAAGGTATGGAGTGAGGTGAAATGAGGAATGGGATGGGATGGGGGAATGGGGTTGGTTGCATGTACCATATGATAATAAACACGATTAGAGTGGATAGGTTAGTGTGGATGATTAGGTTACAGTTTATTAGAGTGAATAGGGTAGGGCCCATCTCAGCCTGTACTGAGGGACTGTGCTAAATAGGCAAGCATCTCCACCCCTCTCTGGGACCAGGATAAATCCGTCTTCCGCTGTGACTAGGCAACCAGTCTCAATGTTGTGCACACATAAACTTGTGCTCCTCTCTAATTTAGTTCTGGTGACGCTTCAGTTTTTACCTCAGCTGAACAATCTCGCCATGACTCACCATCAGTCTACTAGTGTTAACCGTTGCCTATGACGGGACAGAGTTTCACTCTATGCTCTTTCTCTGTGAAGAAAAGGCATAGAAACCCAAGTAAAAGCATGTAGATAGTCTTACTATTTCTATAATTTTCCTTTCTGTAGTTTTACTCCAACCCACGTCTCGTCCTCATTTGTCTGCAGTATGTTACCTTTTCCCGCTCTTCACTTTGGATTCCAGACAACTTGAACATGTAATGCAGTTCTACTATAAATGGTTCATGCTAATTACATTTGATGATCGTCCAATCCAGTGGTTCTCCCACTGCTTATATTCCTTGTAAATTTCTGTAGAAACATTGCAATACCATCCATGATAGCAGCACCCTTTCCCATTCCCTATCTCACCCTACTTACAGTACTTGTCCCTGAAACCATGTCTCAATGCTACTCCACTCCTTACCCCAACTCCCATCTCACCTAACTCCCTTTCCTCACCCCTCTGCCCCATCCTCACACTCATCAGGGCCGGATGTGCTCCTCAGCCAGCAGGCACCATGCACCATGAAAATGTGTTCTTCATCTGAAATGTCAAGGTGCTAGTAAAGGTTGCAGTAAAGACATTTCCACCCTTGAAATAGAGTGTCCTCATCAGAAATAAAACTGAAGACTGAAACAAGGCCTCAGCATAACTATGCACTTTCACTAAATAACTAAAATTAAGAGCATCACTTTGTATCTTCCATAACTCCAGCAAATGAATAAAGATGAACAACATATTACAATTCCAGGTATCGAGCATAAGCATTCTGTCTATAATGATACAATGTTATGATCTAAATAGACCTCTTGTGATTCCCACAATAAACCGCTGACAGATCATGCCTGGCAGTCCCAGTCAGTATAAAATGTTCATATGGGACTGTCCTGTCCTGCTTTGTCCTGGGATGCTCAGATTAGATGTGGAGCCCTGGGCAGAGAGCAGTTCCATACTTAATGTGAGAGCTGACAGAGAAGGCAGTTGTTTGAGGGATGCAAATGGATATATTGTGTTCTGTACCCAAAAGCTGCCAACATTGTGATGAATAATAACATTTAATTCAGTTCCTCCATCTCTCACTTAGTATGTTGAAATCTTAGGCTGACCTTTCCCAAGGTACTTTTCACTTTGGGGTGGAGTTTGGGCCAAACATGGGTCTAGCCTATATCACACTAGTCTATGTGTCATTCCACAAAATGAGTGCTTTTTCTGTCCATTTGATAGTTTAAGTAGTAATTGTGCAACAATATTGAATTTTAAAAGCCCGTTATATTAAATGAAATGCCCTTTAATATGGACCACGTGGATAATTCAATAAATCCGATTTTTTTATATGAATAAAGACTTGCTAAGGTGCCAAAATTCTGCAATTTGACATGTCCCTCTGTGACTTCCAGGAAGATTGTAAGTGTGCAGAGACTTTTTCCTGTTTCTCCAGTTTTGCCTTATGCCTCCAGCACCTTCAGAAACCAGATTTGGGTGTGCGGTCGTTTCTGCCTATAACCTACTTAACCCCAAAATGTCTTCAATATCATTGTAAAGTCTTAGTTATTTTGTTGCTTTGACAAAGTAAGTTTGTTATTCATTTTGTGTGATTAGTGATTCATTTACATCTGACCCTCATTAAATGAAAGCCCTTTATTAAAGGAAATGTGTCAAGGTCAACCCTGTTAAGTGAACTGAACTCTCATTTTTATATGGGGAAATTATAACAACAACAAAAATCAAGAGAAACATTGAATACATTATAGTATAATCATACATCTAATAGTTAAATCATAGTGTAAAAGCAGGTGAACTGGTTCTACTCTTTTTGCCCATTTTCTGGTGTCTTGTGGTGGAAAACTGAGTGGCTCGAGCATAACAAGTCAACCCTGTTAGCCATAGATACACAGGCTAGAAATGCTTTAACAATTACTTATTTTTTTGTGAAGGTTGCATTCAATTGTGCCTCCCTGTTGCACACAACAAGCTTCCATTCCCCCTGTCACAAGGGGATTTAAAACTGATTTAAGATGAAATTGTCAACCCTGTTACGGTCAACCCTGTTATCTTATTTGTCACTAAATAGTTACTTACTATAGTCATTCTTTTTATTAACCTTTGAGATGGGAAAATGTATATGACAGTATAACAGTCTTATGATGATTATAACAATTGTTACCATCTTCAATTCTTGCACATTTTCTCATAAAACGTATATTTCAACACTGTCTGTTCAGGCAAATTTGCCAAACTGCTAACCTTGGAACCAATCAGACCTCCTGTACATACCCCTCGTGATAAAGGCAGCCAATGGCCTGCTTCTATCTACGATGTAAACACAGCCATTGTGAAAATGCTGTCTGATGAAGAGGAACAGATCTAGCTAGCTCCCAAAGACTGAAATAAGATATGTATCTGTTTTCGAGTGTACTTGACATATGCAGCATGCAATACGAATTGCCTTGATCGTACGAAGAGGTAACTTTGTTGACAATTTAGCCAATGTATTGAAAGAATGCCAATGTTACAGTTTCACTAGCCTAGCCAGCTATTCCAAATGTCAATTTGTGTTTCATTAGCTATCTCTGTCAATGTATTACATTTTCTTTTATATTTCTAATGTCAAGTAACTAGTTGCAGGCTTAAAGAAACATTACATCATATACTTTGCATAGAACCCCAAATAAAATGTTGTAGATAGAAAGATGTGTGTGTCATGTACTGTATGCTAGAAAGGATGTTTTAAAACGCCAGCTAAATATGCATATTAGCCAATACATATAACATAGCCTACACATATTGTGTACCTTGCATACAATATTCTTTAAAAACAGTTGTAGAATGTGCTCTGCAGTAAGATAACCAGACGAGTTCTCAAGTAGCAGCTGCCCAATACCACGGTGGGCATGCATCATGTTGGATGCATTGGAGAATAATGTATGGAGAATGATAAAGAACCTGTAGGATTACAGAAAAGGCAGTTGGGAAATGAACGTTTGAGTTTCAAACACTAAATGGGATCCGTTTCAGGAAGCTAGGTGTGTGTCACACAGGGGAAGCGTCACTTCCTGTCTCTTATACACATCTAGATGTGTATAAGAGACAGGTGTCACACAGGGGAAGCGTCACTTCACAGGGGAAGCGTTTGAACGTAGTTCTTTAAAAAATCTAAAAGTTTTTTTGGGGGGGGGGGGGGGGGCAGAAATGCCTTCGGGAACATGCAGGTGTATCTGTAGTTGGTGTTCTTCAACTCTAAAATTCACTCGACTGTAAGAGAAAAACACACAAAGAAATGTGATCTCACTGTCTAGTTCAAACTGCAGGACTTGGTGACTAGATCATGGGAGACAAACGTGAGACAATAATGAATAAAGATGCTCAAACAAGCACGGTTGATCTCAGACCTGGTTGATCTGTGGGAGCAGGACACAGGCGTGCTGAATAGATCGTGTGAGGCAAAAGTGAGAGACAAGAATTAAAAAATATATATCCTCACAGCAAAGGAAAGTATTTTGTGAGCTAGAAAATGAACACCCTAGCAATCTAAGGCAGGGTGCAATCAACCTACTCCAACTATTGACAGGGATAATGTGGCATTTCTTATGTCAACATGAATGAAAAGTGGGTCCTTGATTACTGTATTAGACATGCTGGATAGTGATAAAGCTATCTGCTCCTGATCTACTTGTTGTAACTAGCTACAGTGCCTTGCAAAAGTATTCATCCCCCTTGGCGTTTTTCCTATTTTGTTGTATTACAACCTGTCATTTACATTTATTTTTATTTGGATTTCATGTAATGGACAGACACGAAATAGTCCAAATTGGTGAAATGAAATTTAAAAAGAAACTTGTTTGAAACAATTTAAAAAAATGTTTTAAAGTGGTGCGTACATATGTATTCACCCCCTTTGCTATGAAGCCCCTAAATAAGATCTGGTGCAACCAATAACCCTCAGAAGTCACATAATTAGTTAACTAAAGTCCTCCTGTGTGCAATCTAAGTGTCACATGATCTCAGTATATATACACCTGTTCTGAAAGACCTCAGAGTCTGCAATACCACTAAGCAAGGGGCACCACCAAACAAGCGGCACCATAAAGACCAAGGAGCTCTCCAAACAGGTCAGGGACAAAGTTGTGGAGAAGTGCAGATCAGGGTTGGGTTATACAAAAATATCTGAAACTTTGAATATCCCACGGCGCACCATTAAATCTGTTATTAAAAAAATGGAAAGAATATGGCACCACAACAAACCTGCCAAGACAGGGCCGCCCACCAAAACTCACGTATCAGGCAAGGAGGGCATTAATCAGAGAGGCAACAAAGAGACAAAATATAACCCTGAAGAAGCTGCAACGCTCCACAGGGAAGATTGGTGTATCTGTCCATAGGACCAGTTTAAGACGTACACTCCACAGAGCTGGGCTTTACGGAAGAGTGGCCAGAAAAAAGCCATTGCTTCAAGAAAAGAATTAACAAACCCGTTTGGTGTTCGACAAAAGGTATGTGGGAGACTCCCCAAACATATGTAAGAAGGTAATTTGGTTAGATGAGACTAAAATTGATCTTTTTGGCCATCAAGGAAAATGCTTTGTCTGGTGCAAACCCAACACCTCTCATCACCCCGAGAACGCCATCCCCAAAGTGAAGCATGGTGGTGGCAGCATCATGCTGTGGGGATGTTTTTCATCGGCACGGACTGGGAACTAGTCAGAATTTAAGGAATGATGGATGGCGCTAAATACAGGGAAATTCTTGAGGGAAACCTGTTTCGGTCTTCCAGAGATTTGAGACGGACGGAGGTTCACCTTCCAGCACAACAATGACCCTAAGCATACTGCTAAAGCAACACTCGAGTGGTTTAAGGGGAAACATGTAAATGTCTTGGAATGGCCTAGTCAAAGCCCAGACCTCAATCCAATTGGGAATCTGTTGTATGACTTAAATATTGCTGTACACCAGCAGAACCCATCCAACTTGAAGGAGCTGGAGCAGTTTTGCCTTGAAGAATGGGTAAAAATCCCAGTGGCTAGATGTGCCAAGCTTATAGAGACAAAACCCAAGAGACTTGCACCTGTAAATGCTGCAAAATGTATTGACTTTGGGGGGTTGAATAGCTATGCACGCTCAAGTTCTCTTATTTATTGTTTGTTTCACAATAAAAAATATTTTGCATCTTCAAAGTGGTAGGCATGTTGTGTAAATCAAATGATACAAGCTCCCCAAAAATCAATTTTAATTCCAGGTTGTAAGGCAACAAAATAGGAAAATTGCGAAGGGGGGGTGACTACTTTTGCAAGCAAGCTACTGTAGCAACTATCAAGCTAGCTACATTACTAAGGTCGCTGTGTTCTAAGATGGGAGTCATTTTACAGCTTGCATTTATTGTGTCATGGAAATTCACCACTAAGGATTCAAACTTAATGTAAATGAATTAATCTTTATTATCAAGGCCAGAGAGGTTCACAAACTCAATCCAAGCTTGATGAAAATTCTGAAAAGAGCGTTCCCTCTCAGTCCTTATATACTGCTACACCCACAAGTCATATAAGCATGATTTCAATTATTAATTAACACCGGTTCCTGCATGTGACTGACGAGGCTTCTTCTCTCAAAGCTGGGACCTTGAAACTGAGATACTCCTTCTGGTTCCCAGAACAATGTTATGGGCGTACTGTAAATTGGTCTGAGGAGGTCACAGTCACCTGCACAAACCAAGATAGAGTGAGAGGAGATGCCGTGTATAATTCATTGTTCTCTCTTCAGACAACAAAATGTTCCCTCACAATGGTATAACGTTACAAACTAAATATTTAGCTACTAGTAAATAAAAAAATACTTTACCTGATAGCAGTTTGTCGGACAGAGATCTCTCTCGAGATGTCACCAGCTGTCTACTACCTTAACTACGGATAACGTGATTGGCAGATGAGATCAGCAGAGCTAGTACCATGGATAATACACAAGTTTAGATTGTTTTACAGTTTAGTGGCATTTGCCTGTCCAGCTAGAGAACAAAAAAGTAAGCAATTCAAAAAAAGAATTGACATTGCAAAAAATGGAAACGTGTTCAGAAGAAATGAACATGCCCAATATGTTAAAATCAGCTCCTCCCTCGACAGAGATCGATCATCTCGAAAACTAAAGCACCTCTGTGAGGTGCTGAAGAAAATCTAAAACCTGCTGTTTCTGACCATTGAAAGACTGGAGCTATAAGGGCAGGGATATCCAGTATCAACAACTCAGTTTACATTCATGATAATAGGTCTACAGTATAATTAAATATACATTTCACCATTGAAACATACTTTGTCAAACACTTTCATACCTTGGGAGTCTCCTAAAGTCAAGCTGTGTCCATGTCCCACTGCATTGATTCCATATATCCATAAAAATCTCTGCAGTCTCAATTCCCAGAAGGAATGGAAAAAAATACATGACATCTAGCACAATTGTTCCAAAGACTACATCAACTTTGTAAAACATTCAGTTAGAAAATATTAGGTTGAAAGGTGAACTCCCAAGCTAGATGTTAACTGTTCTCCATCTTTAAATTCATATATTTAGTTAATTGTATCTATATAACACTTGTAACGATTTTCCTCCTCTTCGTCTGAGGAGGAGTAGCAAGGATCGGACCAATGTGCAGCGTGGTAAGTGTCCATAATGAGATATTTAATAAAACAGAACACTGAACAAAATAACAAAAGTACAAACAACCGAAACAGTCCTGTATGGTGCAAACACTAACACAGGAAACAACCACCCACAAACACAATAGAAAACAGGCTACCTAAATATGGCTCCCAATCAGAGACAACGACTGACACCTGCCTCTGATTGAGAACCATACTAGGCCAAACACATAGAAATATAACAGAACAAAACATAGAAAAACAACATAGAATGCCCACCCCAACTCACGCCCTGACCAACTAAAATAAAGACAAAAAAGGAACTAAGGTCAGAATGTGACAACACTGGTCATTTGATAGGTTGCTAAACCACATATTCAAATTTTCATCATTTTTTTGGTAAAACAGTTTCCCTTAGGCACCGACATTTCCTTCCTTCAATGACAATTCAGGATTAAGTTTGATTGATTGGTATATTGACCAACAGTGTTGGAGCGGTGACGTCTTCACACAACGTCTGCGATCTGTGCAAACTAACCTGAGCAAAAAAACGATTTGCGCTATTACCACCAAAATAATGAAAGTATCAGGAATCAAGGCAAGACAAAAGTGCAGACTGTGTGAAGTAACAATGTTTAATGTAACTGTCACGACTTCGACCGAGGCAGGCTCTCCTTCCCGTTCGGGTGGCGTTCGGCGGTCGTCGTCACCGGCCTATTAGCTGCCACTGATCCTTTTCTCCCCCTCCCTATGTGTTTATTGGGTTCACCTGTTTTGTATTAGGGTTAATTAGTTGGGCTTATTAGTCAGCCGGCCCGCACGTTTCTTTGTGCGGGATTGTTTGTTTGTAAGTAGTGGTGTTGGTTTTGTGCTACGTGTTTACTGGACTGTGTTCGTTTCCCCCGTGTCTGGGGTTGGTGAAGAAGTACACCCAGTGTGTTAGTAGGGTGGCCTAGTTTGTCCGGCGGTGGGCGGGGCGTTCATTAAAGAACATTTGTATTTGCACCTGCTGTTTCCCGCTTGGACTTCACACTCCGACACCCAGGCCTTACAGAATCCCGCACCGGATCCCCCTCAGCACCAAACTCACCCAGAACCCCCTGTTAGTCACATGTTTGTCTTGATTCTTTCCTTAAATTTTTTCCCTCTTCCCAGCATAGGGTGCTAGTCGATTCAGGCGCAGCTGGGAACTTTATGGATCGCGGACTCGCTCTTAGGTAAGGGTTCCGCTTGTGCCGATAGTTCTCCCTTTCCCGTGCACTCCCTAGATAGCCGGGCATTAGAGGTCAGGGGTGGTCAGGGAGACCATGGTCCCCTGGACATGGTGACGCAGGGGAATCATAAGGAGCGTATCAGCTTTTATATTATTGATTCGCCTGCGTTTCCAGTGGTGCTAGGGATTCCCTGGCTGGCCCGGCACAATCCTAAAATTTCGTTGAGACAGGGGGTTCTCCAGGGTGGTCAAAGGAGTGTTCTGGAAGGTGTTTGGGAGTTTTCCATCGGTGCCACGTCGGTGGAAAGTCCAGACCAGGGTTCCACGGTGTGCATTCCCCCCGAGTATGCCGATTTGGCAATCGCTTTCAGTAAAAAGAAAGCGACTAAATTACCACCTCATCGACCGGGAAGGATTGTGCGATAGATCTCCAGGTAGACGCTGCGCTTCCCAAGAGTCACGGGTACCCATTGTCCCAAGAGGAGACGTGGCTATGGAGACAATTGTCACTGAGTCTCTGGGACAGGGGTACATTCGGTCCTCCATCTCACCCGCCTCCTCGAGTTTCTTTTGTGAAGAAAAAGGAGGGAGGTTTGCGTCCGTGTATTGATTATAGAGGTCTAAATGCCATCACCGTGGGTTTAGTTACCCACTACCTCTCATTGCTACGGCAATGGAATCATTCACGGAGCGCAGTTCTTCACAAAATTGGATCTCAGGAGCGCGTATAGTCTGGTGCGTATTCGGAAAGGAGACGAGTGGAAAACCGCATTTAGTACCACATCGGGCCATTATGAGTACTGCGTCATGCCGTATGGGTAAAGAATGCTCCAGCCGTTTTCCAATCCTTTGTAGACGATATTCTCAGGACCTGCACGGGCAGGGAGTGGTTGTTTATATCGATGACATTCTGATCTACTCAGCCACTCACGCCGTGGATGTGTCTCTGGTGCGCAAGGTGCTTGGTAGACTGCTGGAGCATGACCTATATGTCAAGGCTGAGAAGTGTGTGTTCTCCAAACGAGCCGTCTCTTTCTGGGTTATCGCATTTCCACCTCGGGCGTGGTGTAGGGAGTGACCGCATTAAGGCCGTGCGTAATTGGCCGACTCCGACCACGGTAAAAGAGGTGCAGCGGTTTTTGGGTTTTGCAACTACTACCGGAGGTTTATCCGGGGTTTTGGCCAGGTAGCAGCTCCATTACCTCACTGCTGAAGGGGGGTCCGGTGCGGTTGCAGTGGTCAGCAAAAGGAACGAGCTTTCAACAGGTTGAAGGCGCTGTTCACGGATGCGCCCGTGTTGGCGCATCCGGATCCCTCTCTAGCATTCATAGTGGAGTGGACGCGTCCGAGGCTGGGGTAGGTGCCGTGCTATCACAGCGCTCTGGTACGCCACCAAACTCCACCCCTGTGCTTCTTCTCGAAGAAACTCAGCCAGCGGAGCGTAACTATGATGTGGGACCGGGGGTTGTTAGCAGTGGTCAGTGCCCTGAAGGTGTGGAGACACTGGCTTGAGGGGGCTAACACCCTTTTCTCATCTGGACCGACCACCAGAATCTTGAGTATATTCGGGCAGCTAGGAGACTGAACCCACGTCAAGCAAGGTGGGCCATGTTCTTTACCCGATTCCAGTTTACGTTAACGTATAGACCGGGCTCCCAGAACGTAAAGCGGATGCACTGTCCCGTTTTTACGACTCGGACGATCGGCCCACCGAACCCACTCCCATCCTTCCCGCCTCAAGGCTGATAGCACCAGTGGTGTGGGAAGTGGACTCGGACATCGAGCGGGCGTTACGGGCGGAACCCGTCCTCCTCAGTGTCCGGTGGGGCGGAAGTACGTGCCGCTTGGTGTTCGGGACAAATTGATTCGGTGGGCTCACGTTCTACCCTCCTCGGGTCACCCTGGGGTGAAGAGGACATGCGGAGCCTTCGGGGGAGGTATTGGTGGCCTACCTTGGCGAGAGACGTTAGGGTTTATGTTTCCTCCTGTTCGGTATGCGCCCAGAGTAAGGCTCCTAGGCACCTTCCTAGAGGGAAGTTACAACCCCTCCCCGTTCCACAACCCTTGGTCGCACCTGTCCGTAGATTTTCTGACCGATCTTCCCCCGTCTCAGGGGAACACTACGGTACTGGTGATTGTGGATCGGTGTCTCGAAGTCCTGTCGTCTCCTCCCGTTGCCCGGTATTCCTACAGCCCTACAGACTGCGGAGGCATTATTCACCCACGTCTTCCGGCACTACGGGTGGCCGGAGGACATCGTTTCTGATCGGGGCCCCCAATTCACGTCCCGAGTATGGAGGGCGTTCATGGAGCGTTTGGGTCTCGGTAGCCTGACCTCCGGGTATCACCCTGAGAGTAATGGGCAGGTGGAGAGAGTGAACCAGGAGGTGGGTAGGTTTCTGCGGTCGTATTGCCAGGACCGGCCAGGGGAGTGGGCGAGATACATTCCCTGGGCCGAAATGGCCCAGAACTCACTACGCCACTCCTCGACTAACGTGTCCCCCTTTCAGTGTGTATTGTAAGGGTCTGGTGAGGCACAGGCGTCCTGGCACCATGGCATCCGAGCCAGACCGGCTCCTGCGGGAGGAATGGGTGCAGGTTCCAAGGAGACATGGAGGGCCGTCCAGGAATCTCTCCAACAAGCTAGTGGACGGCAGAAGAGAGCGCTGACCGCCACCGCAGTGAGGCCCCCGTGTTTGTACCGGGTGACAGGGTCTGGCTCTCGACCCGAAACCTGCCCCTCCGCTTGCCCTGCCGGAAGCTGGGTCCGCAGTGTGAGGCCCTCAAAGTCCTGAGGAGAATAAACGAGGTGTGTTATCGATTACAACTCCCTTCCTATTATCGTATTAACCCCTCGTTTCATGTGTCTCTCCTCAGGCCGGTGGTAGCTGGTCCCCTGCAGGACGGTGAGGTGCCGGAGGTCCCTCTCCCCCTCTGGACATCGAGGGGTCCCCGGCGTACACGATACGGGCCATTCTGGACTCGAGACGCCGGTGAGGGGCCTGCAGTACCTCGTGGACTGGGAGGTGACGGTCCGGAGGAGAGGTGCTGGGTACCGGTGGGGGACATTTTGGATCCGTCTATGCTGAGGGATTTCCATCCCTCCATCCGGATCGCCCTGACCTCGTCCCCGGGTCAACCTCGAGGCCGGTGTCGGCGCGCTGCGGGAGCCGCGCATCAGAGGGGGGGTACTGTCACGACTTCGACCGAGGCAGGCTCTCCTTCCCGTTCGGGTGGCGTTCGGCGGTCGTCGTCACCGGCCTATTAGCTGCACTGATCCTTTTCTCCCTATGTGTTTATTGGGTTCACCTGTTTTGTATTAGGGTTAATTAGTTTGGGCTTATTAGTCAGCCGGCCCGCACGTTTCTTTGTGCGGTATTGTTTGTTTTGTAAGTAGTGGTGTTGGTTTTGTGCTACCGTAGTATACGGGACTGGTGTTCGTTTCCCCCGTGTCTGGGGTTGGTGAAGAAGTACACCCAGTGTGTTAGTAGGGTGGCCTAGTTTGTCCGTGTTTATTAAAGAACATTTGTATTTGCACCTGCTGTTTCCTGCGCTTGGACTTCACACTCCGACACCCAGGCCTTACAGTAACAACCGGGGCAGGCAAACGACAGGTCAAGGCAGGCAGGGGTCGATAATCCAGAGTAGAGGCCAAGGTACAGGACGGCAGGCAGGCTCAGGATCGGGACAGGCAGAGTGGTCATGCGGGTGGGTACAGGGTCAGGACAGGCAAGGGTCAAATACCAGGAGGACGAGAAAAGAGAAACTGGAAAAAGCATGAGCTGAGGCACAAAACGCTGGTAGGTCTGAACAAACGAGACGAACTGGCAACAGACAGACAGAAAACACAGGTATAAATACCCAGAGGATAAGTGGGGAAGATGGGCGACACCTGGAGGGGGTGGAGCCAAGCACAAGGACAGGTGAAACAGATCAGGGCGTGACAGAAAGAAGCTAATTGTGGAAAATTATGCAAAATTACTGAATATTCCATTTCTTCTAACAATGTGGAGTAACATCTGCCAGCCATATGAATTAAATTGTCCAAAGTAATGTAAGATGCAATCTTAGAGCAAATGAACTAGCCAGCCTAGGCAGTTTTAGCTAGCACTGTAACTTAGCCCAAGAATGTAGTCGTAGCCCTTTCCTGCAGTCAATGACCAAAAGTGCGCTCTTTGGTCTCATGGCTGGAATGTAATTAATATTTTTCATAATTTCATAATTAATAAAGTTTTTTTTTAAATGCCGCATAACTTGGAAAAGCTAAACTAGTCTTGGGGAACTGATCTGGTATCACCGGCTAGGGAATACTGGATTTCATCCTATACCAACAAAAACAGGAAGCAATTTTGAATCTGTGGTTTGCAGTTTAAGATGAGGACATGACAACTACACTGAACAAAAATATGAACGCAAAATGCCACAATTGAAACGATTTTACTGAGTTACAGTTCATATAAGGAAATCAATCAATCGAAATGAATTCATTAGGTCCTAATCTATGGATTTCATGTCACTGGGAATACATATATGCATCTGTTGGTCACATATACCTTACAAATAAGGTAGGGGCATGAATCAGAAAACCATTGAGTATCTGGTGTAACCACCATTTGCCTCATGCAGTGCCTTACATCTCCTTCACATAGAGTTGATCAGGCTGTTAATTGTGGCCTGTGGAAAGTTGCCCCACTCCTCTTCAATGGCTGTGCTAAGTCGCTGGATATTTGAGGGACCTGGAACACGGTGTCGTACACGTCGATCCAGAGCATCCCACACATGCTCAGTGGGTGACAGGTCTGGTGAGAATGCAGGCCAAGGAAGAACTGGAACATTTTCGGCTTCCAGGAATTTTGTACTGGGGCGGTGCATTATCATGCTAAAACATGAGGTAATGGGGGCAGATGAATGGTACGACAATGGGCCACAGGATATCATCACGTATCGCTCTGCATTCAAATTGCCATCGATAAAATGCAATTGTGTTCGTTGTCCATAGCTTATGCTTACCCATACCATAACCCCACTGCCACCATGGGGCACTCTGTTCACAATGTTGACATCAGCAAACTGCTCGCTCACACCACACGTCGCCGTACACTCTGTCTGCCATCTGCCCGGTACAGTTGAAACAGATTCATCCATGAATAGCACACTTCTCCAGCAGGCCAGTGGCCATCGAAGGTGAGCATTTTCCCACTGAAGTCAGATACAGCGCTGAACTGCAATCAGGTCAAGACCTTGGTGAGGACTGTGAGCATGCAGATGAGCTTCCCTGAGATGGTTTCTGACAGTTTGGGCAGAAATTCTTCGGTTGTGCAAATCCAGTTTCATCAGCTCTCCGGATGGTTGGTGTCAGATGATCCAGCAGGTGACGAAGCCGAATGTGGAGGACCTAGGCTGGCGTGTCTGCGGTTGTGAGCCCGGTTGGATATACTGCCAAATTCTCTAATATGATGTTGGAAGCGGCTTATGTTAGAGAAATTAACATTAAATTATCTGGCAACCGCTCTGGTGCACATTCCTGCAATCAGCATGCCAATTGCACACTCCCTCAAAACTTGAGACATGTGGCATTGTGTTGTGTGACAAAACTGCACATTTTTAAGTGACCTTTTATTGATAATGATGTGTTATGATCATGTGTAATGATCACCTGTGTAATGATCAAGATGTTTAACCAGCTTCTTAATATTTCACACCTGTCAGGCGCATGGATTATCTTGGCAAAGGAGAAATGCTTACTAATAGGGATATAAACTAATTTGTGCACAACATTTGAGAGAAATAAGCTTTTTGTGTGTATAGAACATTTCTGGGATCTTTTCATGAAACATGTGAACAACACTTTACATGTTGGGGTATTTTTTGAGGTTCACCTTTCTACCTATAACCTGCTAACCAAATTATAATTGCATTTGCACATTTTAAATCGTTTTTTTTGTGCTAGTAGTTGGTGCTACTGTCTTCCAATACTTCTAGGAATCAAGAGGTTTTCATTTACTTATGAAATAAATGCAGTGGGACATGGATTCAGCTCGACTTGAGGACACTCACAGGGAATGAACACGTTTGAAAAAGTTTCCTTCGAGGATTAAATCCATTTAAACACATTTTATTTACCCTCCATTTTATCAGGGATTCCTGCTGAGATCGAAGGTCTCTTTTGCAGAAGAGTTCTGAATGACAGAAATGACAGAAATACACACAAAAAATGTAAATACAAAATGCAAGTATAAATAACTAACACATTCATCAGTTCTGAGGTCAGCTTTCTGTGTAGTATATCTCCAGACACAAAGAATGGCCACTAGAAAAATAGCAATTACTCGACTAAACACTCACCATGATTTCCCACGTACATGGACCTGCACAAAGCCTTGGATTTATTGCACTACGCTGCATAGCACTGACAGGTAACCAGTGAGTAATACACTAATTAGTAGGGGGATCACTACCTTAAAGTAATGATCCAATCCAAGTTATTCATCTCTCGCTCTCTCTATCTTCACCTGAGAGGTCCAGGGTGTTTGATGGGGGTTCAACTTCTGTAATGTCTTCCTGTCTCTGGCGTTGTGCTATGGGATATTATACACATTATCTCCCTGACGCTAGGTTACACTGGATACAAGGCCATTACTTAATCCCCCAGTTTGTGATATTTTCAGCAACTGGCCTATAATTAATCCATTTCGATGGCCCAGTTCGTTTGGATTTGAATAATTGTGTGGTGAATCTGCTCAATCTCACAGGGTATGGTGGTAGTGTACCTGGGCTGGCGGGCCATTGTGGTGAAGTAATATGCAGTAATTTCAGTGTAGAATCAAGTGGAGCTGATAGAGCTTGTTGTCACAGGTCTCCTGTCTCTGAGTCAATGTTGTGCCTTTGTGTTGGACGTCGGTGTGTTCTGGGATTACACACACACACACACACACACACACACACACACATAACACACACACACACACACACATTTACTTATCTTTTACTTTCCATACAAATATGTCGATTGAGGAGCATGTCACAGCATGATTAAGTGAGTCAAGACAGCAGCAGGCAGCAACATTTCATTACTTTCCTTTACAGCCGTTTCTCCATCAACACTCCTTTATGGGCCCAAAGCTCCCTCATTGTGGGGATTTGGTATTGTATGCTTTTCATTTGTCAGTGGATCACATTTCAGAGGCAGCCCATTTGTACGGTAACTCCTGATGACAATGACATGGTACACAAATCATAGATACACATTTCTCAGTCCTCCTCTCAGGAATAGCAACTTCTTTTGCCCACCATAAACACAATGCCATAATAATCAATCAATCAATCAATCAATTTTATTTTATATAGCCCTTCGTACATCAGCTAATATCTCGAAGTGCTGTACAGACACCCAGCCTAAAATAATAATGGTCTCATTATGAGAAAACCAGAGACATTTTGTCTGTAACAGGAGAGCACATGTTTTGTACCTACTGTACCTACTGTACCTACTGGATGGTACTGTAGTAGGAGCCCAAATGGATGTAATCCTTTCCCTAATATCAATTCCATGTGGCAAGCGGTAAACCAATACACCTCTTTTCTGTGAGGAACCTGTTTATGGAACCTCTTTCCTACTGCCTGATGTATTTCAGCAGACTTCATTTCCAAGACCCATTCAACCTTTCAATAAATGTGACTGACCCACCATGGTTAACAATTTTGAATGTGAATATACGGTTAACTATCATGAAAACTAACGGAACTGATAGTTTCCTATCCACATCCCACCCCCTGTGCCCTTGTCTTCCCGAAGCCTTCTGTAGTCCACAGCAGACAAGACCGAGAGGAAGCATGCTGCTGAGGCTCTTCGGTGGAGATTTCTTTTCAGTGGGGATACATCTCACCAAAGGAAAGACTTCCTGACCCACAATCCGCTTAAACTTAACCAAGGGCGCAGTGAGTTACGGCTCCCCCTGCTATGACTCTGTCATGGATATAAGAGCGCAGAGGCAGATGTCTGGGGTGGCGCGTAGCAATCGATTTTTCCTGTCACTCTCCCAGTGCACCCGAGCTCTCTCTCCTATCAGCTCCTCAGAGCAGCACACTGAAGCCTGCCTGCCTGGCCCTCCACATCTGGAGGCTCTGCTGTCTGCTTCATCAGATCCACAGGCCAATCCATACAGCTATGGCTTGACACAAGCCTAATTAAACACAATTAGATAAATCCCCTGGACTCCAATATAATCCTCTAGATGGCAGCGAGAGAGAAGGGGGAAGAAACTTGGCAGGAGAAGGGGCAGCACATCCCCTGCAGAACAAAGCCAGGCAAAGCGTCTAATGTATTAAACACATGGATTAGAGATCAACTTCGGAGTCGGGCCACAGCCGGGCTGTGGTTTCCACTTTTCTTGGGGCTGACTTGGCCCAACGAGACCGGAGCCCAAGTTAGTCTTGTGGGAGGCCGAAAATCCATCTCTGCATGTGTAAATTGACAACTGTATGAAGATAAGTAAATATATCATAACCCTGTCCGGAAGAATTTATTTTGCTTGAAAAGACGGATGCAGAGGAAATTCATTTTCCACATTCATGAAATCGGAATCCCAGGATGAAAAAAGAAAGTACTAGAGGGACCTCATATTCTATGAGATGCTTATTTTATGTCCATCTCTCCTATTCAGTGAGTTACACATTACAGTGGTAATAGTATATGTTGTCAGTCTTCTTATATAAGCTTGTTCAAAAATGTTGATATACAAATATTCACCTACATTTTGAGGGCCTCAATTCAAAATATTTGCACAATGTGATTGAGAATAACCTGTTATGAGGAGCACTTCTCTCAATAAGTAGGTCAAATAGAAGGAAGCCAACTTCCAATTCTTTCTGTGAAAATTCGCCAAGCAAAAATATTAGGCCTATCAATGAAAAGAGACTCTTGTATCTCTTCCCACATTGCCATTTTATCGCCTCTGATATTGTGTTACAAAGGCTGCAATATTTGCATAACCATGGAAAGATAATCTTGCACTTGACTCTCAGTATGGAGTCACTTTAAACAGGCCCACTTTGGCATGAATTATGCAGGGGTTTCAAGCCCCACTCTTGCCTAGGGAGGAAGTGCTCTCTCCCAGTCACAAGATATCAGCCCCTAATTCATTATTCAACATGCTGGAGCTGGGCCACTTTACTTCGCCCCTAGTTGGGCCAGGCCTTCTTCTTCTTAGTCTTCGTCTTCCTTTTCTTCTTCTTCTCGCCATCCATTCTTGAATAGATGGACAGGGAGGGAGTTACCGTCAATGTTCCCTCTAAACTATGAGCTTGGATGTGTGCACAGTAGCCCGAGTGCCCCGCAGCTCCCGGGACTGCCTTGTCGAAATATCAGCCCACAGAGAGAAGCATGAGATTGAACTTCACTCAACTTTCTAGAGCAGTGGTCACCAACCTAGTCGATCGCCAAACATTTCTGTAAAAAACCCAACGATAAAGCCTTAATCTCGGGTTGTTGGCAGTAATTACACCCAATTCAGATGCCCTACGTGCCGGGTAAGTGAACTGTTGCCATTTTGAACCGTTTGAAGGTATAAATCCTGCCTTCCGAGGGGGCCCAGATAGCAAATCAAGTGCACCATATGTCTACCGCTGGCCAATCGGATGGCTCAGATTACCATGTCTGCAGTAATGTAGCAGGCATAAAATAAAGCTACAGCTAAGTTAATACTGTGGGATTTCAAAACATTGAAAACCATGACTAGAGAGAGACTGTCAACGAATACAGCAAAGAGATGCTGTTTCTATGAGTGAGTTTATGTTTAAGTTCTTACTCAGCACGGTCAACACTTTTAAAAGCTATAAAATGTGTGTTCTTCCTATCACCACTCAGAGCTACAACAAGCAGTGCAGCAGTAATGAATGAGTAGAATGTATCTATAGGCTTGCGTTTTTGTTATTATTAGCGGCTTTGGTCTTTTTAAATATCGAGGAATATTTACCTTTCTGTCACGCCCTGACCGTAGAGAGCTTTTTATGTCTCTATTTTGGTTTGGTCAGGGTGTGATTCGGGTGGGCATTCTATGTTCATTTTCTATGTTTTGTATTTCTTTGTGTTTGGCTGGGTGTGGTTCTCAATCAGAGGCAGCTGTCTATCGTTGTCTCTGGTTGAGAACCATACTTAGGTAGCTTTTTCCCACATGGTTTTGTTCATTCTCTTTGTTATTTTGTGTTCAGTTGAAATAAAAAGCATGAACACTCACCACGCTGCGCTTTGGTCCGATTCCTGTTCTTCAGACGACGAAAACCGTTACACTTTCTCTGTTCATAGGAGCAACAACATGAATTTGTGCATGAGGCAGAAATAATGTGGTGCGACTCGAGTTTCCCCATCAGCTGGAAGATGGTGTCCCTTTTTGGTTAGTGTCAGTGGAGGAAAGGTAGACCAGAGGGATGTTAAGAGGCTGACCCTCAGTCTGCTTGTCACGCCCTGACCATAGTTTGCTTTGTATGTTTTATGTTTTGTTTGGTCAGGGTGTGATCTGAATGGGCATTCTATGTTGTATGTCTGGTTTGTCTATTTCTATGTGTTTGGCCTGATATGGTTTTCAATCAGAGACAGGTGTTTTGCGTTGTCTCTGATTGGGAACCATATTTAGGTAGCCTGTTTTGTATTGTGGGTTGTTGGTGATTGTCTATGTGTAGTGTTTGTGTCAGCACTAGTTTTCTTTAGCTTCACGTTCGTCATTTATTGTTTTGTATAGTTTGTAAAGTGTTCATTTTCGTCATCATTAAATATTGAAGAATCGATTCAAACCACGCTGTGATTTGGTCTCCTCACTTAGACGTTCGTGACACTGCTGCTCTCTCCCTCCGCTGAGACTGACCATTAGATGCAGGCACCATCAGCCCAGTCCATATATAAACTCCCAGTAATTTATTGAGTAAATCACCAACGTTTTAGCATCACTGAAGAAGGCACAGTGATGCCGAAACGTTGGTGATTTACCCAATAAATTACTGGGAGTATATATGGAGTGTGCAACTCTCTTTATTTTAATAATTTATAGTTTGTTCACCATTAGTCAGCTCCTCTACATAAAATCATTTTATCTGGGTGTGCGCCAGCTAATGTTTTATATTCGACCATCAGCCCAGTAAAATAAAAAAGCGAATTATTTAAATGTATGCTCACTCAGCTGTGCCGCAAAAGTAAAACAACAATGGATCTATTACTGGTGTGATTATATAGTCTACCTCAAATTTTGAATATATATTTTTTTAAATGGCCCAAACAACAATGCATTGGCAGGGCAATTCAAGCAAAGCCAGTATGTGGTGATTATGTAATGGGCCTACAGCTTACCTCATTGCTACAGTACTGTTTTTAATTGGTTATTGTTCCATATGCTTACGTTTTTTAAGTCATATTTTTTTTTATCTGAGCGGTAGATCTCAGCTTGCATTTTGACTAAGAAAGTGATCTTGACTCTACAAACGTTTCGCTTTACTGTGGCAATTGTGATCGAATCAACGCAATATTAGCCACTTTCAACGCAACAAACTGAAGCAAAACAAACTATGCATGATATTTTGTTGTCGGCAGACCACATCAGAGTAGAATTCTATTGCATTGACACTACTCAGCCCGTACAGAACACAGACCGGTGCGGCATAAACAATCAGAGCTGCAGTAGGCCTATATGCAAATAGACCAATGCCATATATGGATCTGTGCCATTTACTTTGAACTGGACTGTGTTTACAGCATGAGCGATCTTGAGTAGATGCGCTTGTTATGAGATCAAAGCGAGAGCTGCATGTAGCCACTTATGCACATTTTGTTAATATCCTTTGCTAGTTAGTGAGTTATTAGCCCAGTTATAGATCATTTATAGTCAGCAATAGGGGAGTGATTGCTTCCTACAACAGCGTGAAACGTGTACATTACTATGCATCTTTGAAAATAGAGTTTTTTGTCGTAACAGGGCGGTGTTGTATTTTGAGACAGGATTGAATGAGCTAAGTAGCCAGTAAGCAGATAGCATAATTTGTCTGATTCTCTGTAATAATGGTACAGGAATAATAATGCATTTTATTTCGTAAAGTGGTTTCTTTGCATCTAACAACACAACAACATTTTTCCAGTCACCTTGTCTGAAGGACAAGTGGATTAACAGGTTAATGTCAAGCCCTGCATGTTTTTTTTCAAAAGTCTCATGGAATGTAGCCCTACATTGAACACCACACATTGGCTGCTACTGTAGGCTGAATGATAGAACAGCTATTTCCATGTAAAAATGTTATTGGATACATTCTCTCCCATTGTTTTTGATGGTAGGCCCCTGGTAGGCCTAAATTATGATCAAATAGCCACACTAGCCTACTTGGCCTCTGTTAAACTGTAACTTAAAGCCAGTATAGCCTCAGTGTTCACAGTAAAAGCGTGCTGGAAGTTAGACAGAAATTTCACAACGTTCAAGTTTGCGCTCAGCAGAACTGAAATTTGCTCAGTGCAGAAAATAATTAGAGGGAACGTTGGTTACCATTACTGGATTTCTGTATATGGTCAACGTGAGGAGGGATGGTGACCCTGGTGTGTGAAAGATTACATATAGGTTACATTATTGTCTCTAATTTTGAGCATTTCTGCTGCACTAGATCTACAGTATGTAGGAAATAGCATGCTCAACTCTCATCCCTCCTCCATGTGATTTTCCATTGATAAGGCAGCAGAAGATGCTGCCTCACACCTTTATGAAAACTATAGTAAGTGGGACAGGGGGACCTGGGGATGTAAATGATCCCATGGAGTGGTGTTGGTCAGGAGACTTCCTGCCATATCACTATCACAGCATGGGATCTGCCTGGCTCCGGGCCAGAGGACTGAGTCACTGAACCTCAGGGCCACCTGCAGACTATTCAACCACCTGCGTGATCCATGTGCAGCAGGAAGTGATGTCATAGTGTTAATGGACATTCCATTACTCATGGGAGAGTATGTGGAATCATAGTACACCATAAAGTACAGCATGATCGGAAACAAGCGTGCCTGTGTGTGTGTCATGACCTCAACAAAACTGAGACATTTTGAAATAGAATTTATTCACAATTAAATATTTTGTACTGTTTTAATACAGTCTTTCTGCATCCTGTGGCTACGTTGACATATTTTACCACACCCCCCCCCCCCCCTTCTAAAAATGAATGAGCATGGTTAGCAACACCTGCCGACCTCATTTAACACAGACACTAGATGTTGTGCTACCTGGCCAAAAGCTTTGTTACAATATCAGCACATTAACCTTGCTACGTTATACCTCACAGATGGATTGTGACCGTTTAGTCTGTACTCCCCTGTTTTTCCTCTGAAATGTGTCGGTTTCTCTGATATGAAAAACGATAGGACACTTGTAAACAGGCACTGAAATATGGGCAACGTGCCTACAACATCCTCTTTTGCCGATCGAAAATATTAAAAAAGACCAAGTCAGAGTAAACTAAATACAAGTACTTAAAAAAGAAAGGTCCAGCTGATATTCTATTTCATCTAACGTTACCAACATAGCAGACGAGGTGCAGATTTGTAGGCCTTGGTAGTGGATCTATCAGTATAAATTAGGTCAGGGTTGTGCAATTGGAGGTCCCGGGAGGTGTGGGCTGGGTTTTGGGTCATCTGTGCCCCAGACACAGCTGAGAGCCAGTGGGCAGTGGACCCAGGAGCTCCACCCTCCCCTCTCCTCTTCTTCAACCCTCCAGTATAAAGCTAGGTCAGGAACACACTATTGGTGATCTCGTGTGTGTATGTGTGTGTGTAAATATGCACATAGTGTGCATGCGTATGTGTTCGTAAGTGTGTCTGCTTGCTTGCGTGTGTGTATGGATAGAGGTAAGGTCATGGTCATGTGGTTTCCATGCCCTTCCTCAGCCCTCAAGCACAGGTGCAGCTGGGAGGGGGCAGGTACCAGATGGGACCAGGGTGGGACAGTGTGGATCTATGCAGGTTGAGATGGCATGGCAGTCATCTCACATCGCTCTGCATATTATTCATGCCTCATTAAGCCCAACGAAGCACACTGGGCATCTGCCATTGTCAGAAGAGGGTGGAAAGTGCCTCTTTATGTAACCGTTATGTTTCTTGCTGACTAGTCTGATCTCAACATCTCTCTCTCTCTCTCTCTGTACCCCTCTCTCTTGAGTGCTAGTTCTGACTCTTTCTCTCATCTCCCTCTCCTTGTGTCACAGTCACACCCTTTATGTCATTCTCTAATTTTCACATTTGACTCAAGATGTGTACTTGCTATTTTCACTAGAATGTTAAACTGTAAAAATGTTTCACAAAACATGTAAATGACTTTGAAATGCTAATACATCTGAAATGTGTATTGCCAATCTTTTAAGTTAATCAATGCTGTGAGATTTTAGCTACTAACAAGTTTGATAAAGTGCAAATAATCAGATGTGAAAATTATATATATTTGGTCGTTTGTCAAACACATATTAATTAAATATCGCAAACATTTTACAAAATGTTTACGTCCGTTAGCATGTCACTTTATGCGCTAATAAACGTTGACAGATTTAGCTTGTTAATAATTTTGCCTGTTGCTATCCACACTGTTAAAAATGATAGATGGGGTGTAAACAGCTGCTGTTTCAACATGCATTTGGTGTACACCGGGACATGCAGACGTGTGTGCGTGTGTGTGATGTTTGACACATTTTCACAGAAGGGGGTTGTGTTATCCTTGTCTTTTGGAATTGGACCTAAGGCTGTGTCTAATTGGAATCTTCACACTTCCAGGCTTGACTCGCACTGACACCCTTCAACCTTGGCTCTCCTTCCTGTATCATTCCAAGGGAAAACAATGTTGGGGAACATATCTTCCTCTTTGCAGAGACGATTGGCATCTCCACTTTGACTCTGTGTGTCTTTATACCTCTTCTCGTTCTTCATTCTCTCTTCGTCAGATCAGCAGTATGTCACCAATGTGAAAAAACGTGTGTGAAAAGATGAACTTCTCAACTCCAGAGCAGTAATCAAAGAGACACGGGACCCTAAGCAGAAGGTCAAAACTGTCTCGAACAAAATCGCCATGTTGGGGCTACACAGATTGGTGTGACATATTTGTCTCATATTTAATGTAAAGGCTCTACCAAGGGGTTTGCCGCCACCTCTCTCAGGGTCCACCCATCACTGGGTGTCGCTAATTTTCATGGTCCTTTGAGCCGAATGGGAACAATAGCCCTGGAACATAGCCAGAAGAATCAGAGTGCAATTCACACTGCCCCGAGCCAACAGCCAGCCAGGGACAAGAGCATGCATGAACAACACAAGAGACTCAACACAGAGTGCTGTGATGTCAAACACCTCTGCTTCTGGGAAAATAGCCGTCGATACACTTCTCCATACATTTCAGTGGCACACACCCAGAGGCCTTGCTCTCCTTTTAGCATCCAAGGGCCTGGCTATCGGCTTGATTTCCCCTTCCCATCAGAGCGCATTGATCAAACAGCGCACTTAGGTTGTTCAAGGTGGACATTAGAGTTGATGGAACCTCGTGCCACCCTCTGTGGTGTTGAAACAAAGGCCATTATGTCTGATTGCACTCTCCATCTCTCAGTGTTGGACATTAGATGACTTGCCAGGTATTTATACACACGGCTCCCACCCCACACAGACCAGTAGCCCCATGCTACCTGCTCTCGGTCTGAGGTGAAGTGGAGGCTTTTTTATGCTAGTGTTATTGTGGCTGATTAGCCAGGGAGTAAGGCCAGCAGAGAAATGATTGGCCATAATGTTACCGAGCTCAGCTTTTGGACTGAGGACTTATTAAGGGATGGATTTCTTTGGCCATAGCTTGATCTATGAAGGGGCCATCAGTCCAAATGTATGGTTTAATGGAGTCATTGTAATGAGATAAGAGATCACATTTTCTGTGGTGTTAAAGTGACCTGAGGTCGATGAATGAAAGGAACGTTACATATTTAAATTATTGAGACAAACACAACCTATGTTGTGAAGACAAACGTCTAACCTAAAAGGAGAATTATCTTTTTTAACTTTTGTATTTCTATGTACTGTAGGCTAGCACCAAGCACTGTCAACACAAACAAGTTAACTAAAGCAAGCAGGCTTGCCACTGTCGTAGTCTGTTAATAATGTGAAGCAGCCACATAGTTGGTTGATGCGGCATAGACACGTGGCTTTCTGTTCTTTCTGCAAGCATTTTTTACCAACACGTAATCTTCCATGCAAAGGAGAGAAAATGCTCAACTAGTTGCGCAAACGTTTGCATTGTTTTCATTGTAAAGCTAATTTGGCTGATTGAGGTGAGCCAATAATTGAGACTGGGCTTTGGAGAAAGCATGCAGTTACCAAGGAGACCTTGACTTAAAACACTCCCTTGTCAGTCACAATAAAAACTCTGTCTCCTAGCACGGAAAACAACATCCTGTTGCACCCGATGCCTGCTCTTGCTCCCGTAGGGTGTACACACTGGAGGTGCGTGGGCGGATGCGCTGTGTACATAACAGCGTTCCATACAGATGTAAAACTCCTCAGATTTGAAACACAGTAGCACAACAATGCTCTGTTTCTCTGTGCTCCCGGGCCAAAGCACTGCATTACATCCAGCCTCATGTGTGGAGAAGATTGATGGACAGCTTCAAACAAACAGCAGCCTCATTCTATTCACATGTGGACACCATGTGAGAACAAAACAACCTGCCCTCTCTGGGTTCTTTTAGTCTAAGAACAATATTTCTCAGAGTACATGTTTTTCTAGCAATTTATATGTGTTTATATATGTTGTAGCACATCAAGGTTTAAACTAGCAAATAGGGGTGTGAACCAAAACGTAAAAACAAAATTGGGATCCTTAATGTTAAGAAAAATCCCTAACAAAAAAACGACATTAAAATCACATGCTACTTTGGTGAATTTGCGAGGCGTGCAAGATACAGATTACCATGGTTCTTTCTACCTGCCCTCTCCTCTCTCCCTTGCACTGGCAGCATCGCATTAGTGGAAATCAAGACCGTTTTCAGGGCATGCCAGGGACAATTTAGAGTTTTAGCTAACCATAACCATAACCTAATTCTTGTTACCTGCCCTGTTAATTCTCCTAACCTGCCACTTTAATTCTCCTAACCTGCTACAAAAAGTAACGTCTGCTAGTCAAAGCCGGCAGACCTGCCCTGAGAACAGTTTTGGTTTACACTAATGTTGTCACGTGTGCTCCCTCTCTGGCCTCTAGGTCTCCAGGCTGCTCGTTATGGCGCACACCTGTCACCATTGTGATGCGTACCTGCGCGTCATCAGACTCACCTGGACTCCATCACCTCCCTGATTACCTTCTCTATATATGTCACTCCCTTTGGTTCCTTCTGCAGGGGTTATTGTTTCTGTTTCAGTTTCAGGTCTGTGCGTTGTTCGTGTCTTCGTGTCTTGTTTTGGATTATGTTTTCATTTATTTATTAAATGATTCACTCCCTGAACTTGCTTCCCGACTCCCAACACACGTTACAAATGTGATACAGCATCGCGCTGGCTCACCTGCTCTTTCTCTTCTCTAGTGATGCGAGTCTGTTCAGTCTTTTGCTTGTTGGTGTAGAATATACTAGCCTATTCATTGATGATAGGCCCTGGTTTACTGAAGTTGCGAGACATTGCATACCAAGAAATTGCAAGGTACAAAATCAAATCAAATCCAATTTTATTTGTCGCATGCGCCGAATGAAACAGGTGTAGACCTTACAGTGAAATGCTTACTTACAAGTGTTTAACTAACAATGCAGTTTCAAGAAAATAGAGTTAAGAAAATCTTTAGTGAATTATCTAAAGTAAAAAATGAAAAAATTAAATAAAAAGGTAAAACAATAAAATAACAATAATTGAGTCAATGTGCGGGAGTACATGTTAGTCGAGGTCATTTGTACATGTAGGTAGGGGTAAACACCGCCTAGTATATAGGTCCTGGATGGCAGGAAGCTTTGCCCCCGTGATGTACTGGGCTGTACACACTTCCCTCTGTAGTGCTTTACGGTCAGATGCCGAGCAGTTGCCATACCAGGCGGTGATGCAATCGGTCAGGATGCTCTGGATTGTGCAGCTGCATAACTTATTGAGGATCTGGGGACCCATGCCAAATCTTTTCAGTCTTCTGAGGGGGTAAAAGGCGTTGTCGTGCCCTCTTCATGACTTTCTTGGTGTGTTTGGACCATGGTAGTTTGTTGGTGATGTGGACACCAAGGAACTTGAAACTCTCGACCTGTTCCACTACAGCCCTGTCGATGTGATTGGGGGCGTGTTCGGCCCTCCTTTCCATGTAGTCCACGATCATCTCCTTTATCTTGCTCACGTTGAGGGAGAGGTTGTTGTTGACTTCCTCCCTATAGACTCTCACATCGTTGTCAGTGATCAGGCCCACCATCGTTGTGTCATCAGCAAACTTAATGATGGTGTTGGAGGTGTGCTTGGCCACACAGTCGTGGGTGAACAGGGAATACAGGAGGGGACTAAGCACACACCCCTGAGGGGCCCCCGTGTTGAGGATTAGAGTGGCATATGTGTTTGTTGCCTACCCTTACCACCTAGGAGCGGCCTGTCAGGAAGTCCAGGATCCAGTTGCAGAGGGAGGTGTTTAGTGCCAGGGTCCTTAGCTTAGTGGGCACTATGGTGTTGTAGTCAATGAACAGCATTGTCACATACGTGTTCCTTTTGTCCAGGTGGGAAAGGGCAGTGTGGAGTGCGATTGAGATTGCGTCATCTGTGGATCTGTTCGTGCGGTATGCGAATTGGAGTGGATCTAGGGTTTCCGGGATGATGGTGTTGTGAGCCATGACCAGCCTTTCAAACCACTTCATGGCTACCGACTTGAGCGCTACGGGGCGGTAGTAATTTAGGCAGGTTACCTTCGCTTTCTTGGGCACAGAGACAATGGTGGTCTGCTTGAAACATGTAGGTATTACAGACTCGGTCAGGGAGAGGTTGAAAATGTGAGTGAAGACACTTGCCAGTTGGTCCACGCATGCTCTGAGTACACGTCCTGTTAATCCGCCTGGCCCTGTAGCCTTCTGAATGTTGACCTGTTTTAATTAAAGATATTGCTCACACAGCATGATCACACAGTCGTCCGGAACAGCTGGTGCTCTCATGCATGCTTCAGTGTTGCTTGCCTCGAAGCGAGCATAAAAGTAATTTAGCAAGGGTTATCCAAAGGATTATCTTATGGGGACAGCTGAATAACCCTTTTAGGTTCTAGATAGCATATTTTTTTCTAAGAGGGCAGGAGCTAGCTAGCATTATGGACAATTCTCATTTAGTTCCTGAGCTGGCGGTGACAGTTCACTGTGACCTCAATGCTTACCACAACGTGCTGGTGCCACTGTCCTCCACTCTGACTTGTGGGTTGTTTTTGAAGGGTCCCAAATGCTTTACAGAGGGCGATGTGACACACATTAACAGTGTGAACCTGCGTGAGTGTGTGGACTGGAGGCTGTGTAAATGTCACAGCACCTGAGCTGCAACCTATGCTGTTCCTAAGCACCCTAGTGGAACACACAGGGAGAAGAAGATCAGAGGAGCAGCCATTTATCCTCGATTAGCCTCATTCTCGTCTCTCTCAGACAGACAGAGAGTGCACTTTCAGGTGATAGACGTCCTTAAAACCACATCTATGTTTACGGGACATTTTAATGCCACACAGTATTTACGTACCGTATTTCATTCATTAACTATATTTATAGCTATTATTTTCAGTAGGCCTATGATCCTTAAGGAGAGATGGCCTCTCTCACATGCTTTTGTGTGCATGTGGATATTATACATATTTTAAAAAATGGGCGTAATGCACAGCTGTCACACAACTGTAAGATTGTGATAACACAAAACTATGGCTTCTATCGACTAACATTTTGCATTAATGTGTTCTTATTTCATACCCAATAGATATTGCTCAACAGAAAACAAGTTACAGTGTTTTCCACAAGTACATAGAGTAGCCAGCCAAATAGAAAAAGCAGCCAACCATGCATTTTTTTGGGGCCTCTGGTACATTCTAATGTCTTGATTCTATCCGAAATGTATTTTATAGAGTTTACCTCTCAAATTTGATTTTTTTTCTGTGATATTGTGGAGAAAGACATGATTTACAATTTAAATGACTGAAAATGTATGAATTTAGCATGTTGTTTGTTGTTTTGGACATTGTCTAGGCCTATATGATCAGGACTACTTTCTAAGGGCGGCAGGTTAGCCTAGTGGTTAGAGTGTTGGACTAGTAACCAAAAGGATGCAAGATCAAATCCCTGAGCTGACAAGGTACAAATCTGGCGTTCTGCCCCTGAACAAGGCAATTAACCCATTGTTCCTAGGCCGTTGAAAATAAGAATTTGTTCTTAACTGACTTGCCTAGTTAAATAAAAAAAAAGTAAGAGAGCATTAACATTTAGTCTGGTTCTCTCCCTTCTCTCGCTCCCTCTTCTGTCCACCTGGATATCAAGTGATCTGGAGCAGTGCTCACAATAGTTTTCACTTTCTATTGGTTTACAATTCTAAACATGGGGAAAAGGGAACGAGAACAATATCAAATAAGGAACATGGCATTCTCTCGCCCTTGGCTCGTGGAACTGCTCTTGCCTATGTCAAACATCTAGGTGTACTAGCCCGCTTTCCACCCGCACTTTTCTCTGCGATGAATTGCATAGCTGTCCATTTGTGCTCAGTTTTAATAGGCAAAATCTTAATTACAACACCCCGCTCGTTATCGCTGTCTCTCTGTCTCTCGGACACACACACACACACACACACCTGTCTCTTATACACATCTAGATGTGTATAAGAGACAGCACACACACACACACACACACACACACACACACACACGTTGTAATTATGTAGTTCCAAGAAATGTGCGCTCTGTTCACAACGGTCTAATCTTAGGCGGCAAGTGAGTTTCAAGTTCGGGGAAGTTTACAATTTATCTTACCAATATGCGTGCCAGTTATGATTTTCATATCCACATTTTCGTGGAACAGTTTTATTTCAATAATAACGTTTTTCTTTCACAAAGTCATTGTCATGTGGTTAATCATACAAATTGTAATTAAAATGATACAAATCTAGAAGTTAAAATTCCACTAAAGCAAGAGCCATATGGACACATTGATTCAATGTGAGCCATTGGCGGCTAAAGAAATGAGCGAACGGTACAGTACTAAAATAGAGCCTAGGCCAATGTAGCGGTAGGCCTATAATTTCCATTGTCAACTAACTAAAATACATAAAGCCGAGAAATAAAAACAGAAAATATCCTGATGAAAATGCAGGTTCTTTCAATCACATTCATTTCTCTGCTCCGCCGGTCTGTCTCCCTTTCTCTGTCTTGACTTTGAGCTATCACTAGTGAAGTGCAACATTGCATCATAGCAATCAACTGGGTGCAGGTCCAGCCCAATGACCGTATATATGAAGGTCTGTCCTGAAGCTGTTGTTGGTAGAGAACTTGCAACATAGCATCAACTAGCCTATTACGAACAGACAGATGTTTTTGCGCCAAGGGAAATGTTTCCACTGGATATATGAGATCCTCAGAGCATTACATTTTGCTCTTTCACACCGAGGCCTGGTGATTATCGAGGGGGAGAGTGCTGGAAAGATTTTTCAAATACTGTGAAGAACTATAATCACTTACAATGTTTAAAAATAAAAATGACTTACTGTGTGAGGTGAAGAAAAAAAGGACTAAGAAGCTCTGCTTATTAGTGGTGGTGAGGTAAATCAGACATCTCCAAATTGGCACTTTCCTACATTTGCATGCAGCAGGACAGTTAGCCTACTTCAAGGGGGCTCAGGTGTGTGCATGCTGTCAACATGAAGAAGATAGAGAAACCACCAGGCACATGCTCATTGCTCACATGGAGCGCTCCAAACAAAATACAATGACGTTTTTTTTTTACCAAACTTGTAAATGACGGTATGAAATAAACCAAAACGTGTTTCTCACAAGTGTAGCAGGTTTTAAACACCGCAAACAACGTTTCCAGGGTAAATAACTATAGGGTAATTAATCCATGCATTACCTGAAATGTATGTAACCAAATGATGGGGATTAACGGTACATTTACTACTGGTGACATATGTAATGGGGAATTGATAGAAATAAACAATCAAAGGGCAAAAAATGAACACAATAAAACAATGAACGTGCATTGATTGACCGGAGACAGCTCAGCACATTCTGGACAGAAACATGCCAATATCTATGCCAAACATCCCTCCACTTCTTCTTGTCTCAATATATCAAATTATACTCAAGACACATTACCTTAACACGTATTTTAAATGCATTGCTAATCACTGACAGCCGCATCTCAATAATCAACTAGGCCTATGGCCATGCCCAAATTGCAGGCTTCGCAACTAGGCGTATAGGCCTACACGCTTGTGATTTGAAACAATCCACAGATTTAAAAGAAGTTAATGATCATCTGTGGTTAACACGGAACCCAAACCGACTGTGCGCGTGCACCATCGTTCGCTATCGTGCATAAATGTATTTTGAACCCCCTACACCAAACTCGATCACGACATGCAGGTTAAAATATCAAAACAAATTCTGAACCAATGACATTAATTTGGAGACAGGTTGAATAGCATTAAACATGTATGGCAATTTAGCTAGTTAACTTGCACTTGCTAGCTAATTTGTCCTATTTAGTTAGCTGCTGTTGTTAGCTAATTTGTCCTGGGATATAAACATTGAGTTTTTATTTTACCTGAAATGCACAAGGTCCTCTACTCTGACAATTAATCCACACATAAAACTGTCAACCGAATCATTTCTAGTCATCTCTCCTCCTTCCAGGCTTTTTCATCTTTGAACTTATATGGTGATTTGCATCTACACTTTTACCACGACAACCGTCAAGCGCAATAATTGAATAACATGGATTTCAAAATGTATTTTGTGAGGCTCGCGCACGCGACGTGTCCGGTCTGGGCAGCATGTAAGCCACGCTCTCTGGTGAAGTATTTTGAAGTATTTTATTTATTTCTGTATAGACAGGAGTAATTAATTTTGGCAAATTTATTGCAATTTACTTTAGGCTGTGACTACTGTTACCGAATCGTGTCCTATGCTTAGGCTACTCATCACATTAGGAATTGTATTTTGTTGTTAGCCTGCAAATACTTTATTATAAATATGTTTTTTTTCAACCCCCCCGCACTCAGCAACCCCTACTCAAAACATCTTTCTGCGGCTATACCTTTTGTTATATTGTTGATTTCCGCTTTAATGCCTGAATTCCGTGAGGGCCCTAATTATCACATTTGGACCAGAATGAGGTTCCCTACCTATTGTTCCTGCAATGATGATTCACCATGTTCGTCAAATGTTTTCATAATTTATCTAATTTCCATGTGTCTACATGATATCAGTACAACTTCTTGTGAAGTGTAAAAAATTAGATTTGAAATGTGACATTCAAAGTGTGAGTGGTCCTTATTACAATGTACTAGTACATTTCTTCACCAATGACAAGAGAAGAGAACTGAAAGGTAGAGAAAAGTACTTTATATGATTCCACCAAAGAACCCCTGAATATTTGTCATGTTGTCTGAAAATGTGAAAATTGAGTTAACAATGTCTTATTAAGTTTGAAACTATCAGACCTCCGGATAAGACCCAGAGGCTGACAGTTCGAAGTAACAACAGTTTAATACAGAAACATGGGGCAGGCAAATGACAGGTCAAGGGCAGGCAGAGGTCAGTAATCCAGAGCAGAGTCCGAAAGGTACAGAATGGCAGGCAGGCTCAGGGCAGGCAGAGGTCAGTAATCCAGGGTAGTGTCACAAGGTACAGTACAGAATGGCAGGCAGGCTCCGGGTCAGGGCAGTCAGAATGGTCAAAACTGGGAAAACAAGGACTAGAGAGAAAACCAGGAGTATGGGAAAAACACTGGTAAGCTTGACGTGAAAAGGTGAACTGGCAACAGACAAACAGAAAACCGAGGTATAAATGCCTCAGGAGGCTGAAGAAATTTGGCTTGTCACCAAAAGCACTCAAAAACTTTTACAGATGCACAATCGAGAGCATCCTGATGGGCTGTATCACCGCCTGTTACGGCAACTGCTCCGCCCACAACCGTAAGGCTCTCCAGAGGGTAGTGAGGTCTGCACAACGCATCACCGGGGGCAAACTAACTGCCCTCCAGGACAGGTACACCACCTGATGTCACAGGAAGGCCATAAAGATCATCAAGGACAACAACCACCCGAGCCACTGCCTGTTCACCCCGCTATCATCCAGAAGGCGAGGTCAGTACAGGTGCATCAAAGCAGGGACCGAGAGACTGAAAAACAGCTTCTATCTCAAGGCCATCAGACTGTTAAACAGCCACCACTAACATTGAGTGGCTGCTGCCAACATACTGACTCAACTCCAGCCACTTTAATAATGTAAAAATGTATGAAAAATGTATCACTAGCCACTTTAAACAATGCCACTTCATATAATGTTTACATACCCTACATTACTCATCTCATAGGTATATGCTGTACTCGATACCATCTACTGCATCTTGCGATGTTGATGTAATACATGTATCACTAGCCACTCTAAACAATACCACTTTCATATGTTTACATACCTCTACATTTCTCATCTCATATGTATATACTGTACTCGATACCATCTACTGCATCTTGCCTATGCTGTTCTGTACCATCACTCATTCATATATTTGTATGCACATATTCTTCATTCCTTTACACTTGTGTGTATAAGGTAGTTGTTGGGTATTACTGCATTGTCGGAACTAGAGCACAAAAATTTCGCTACACTCGCATTAACATCTGCTAACCATTGTATGTGACAAATAAAATTTGATTTGATTTGAAACAGATCAGGGTGTGACCGAAACTAAAGCAAGTAGAACCTTCAGGGTCTGGTGTGGAACAGGAGATGAGTAGCCTGGTTCTGTCAGTTTTGCATAGATGCACAGAGAAAAGGTCCTTAAAAACATCTCCCTCAAATTGGACATGAGGCGCAATTATCCCTGCCATGGTTTCATCCAAGATGTACCATCATGTGAGTATGATCGCTCTCTGTGGGCGGTGGGCCAGGGGAAGGTCAAGTGCCCATCTTGAATTCAGATTTACTTTCCGCATCTCCTACATGTGTTTTGTCAGCATTGTGGGAAATGCTGAAATAGAGTACTGATTGCAGTGATTACTGTCCTACTTTCCTACTCAGTATCGGTCACACACACACACACACACAACACACACACACCACACACACACACACACACACACACACACACACACACACACAATGAATCTTCTTCTGATGAATGACGGTTAAAACAACTTGTTTTCATAATGAATTGCATTACATCTTTTTTTCTTGACGTGTTTAGCTGATATTCAGATGTAATTAGCATTTGGTTGTTACTGTACATTATCATTTTGCATCTTGCACTTGAGTAGCCGTATATAGTAGTCAGTCTTGGTCATTAGACAGGATAAAGAATCTCATAACCTTGTCCAAATCTCAATTCACTACATTGATTAATGTCAAGATCACCAGGGTTAGACATACTGAATGTTACAACACTGTTTCTGCACACTTTTAGGACATATTGTAAGGATATTTTGCCTGCTATGTTTCCTAAGCTTGAGCACAACTAGGCCTACTCATGATTTACGTACAGTACAGTACGACACTAAACACACCATGAAAGCAGGGGAGATGTAGAGGGGATCTCAGAGGAACCCCATTCTTCTGTTTGTACCCTATCTATACCTGTTCTCTAGTAGTCCCATCTGTCTGCCTGCTCAAATCTCCTCGGCCTGCACTAACCACAGCCAACATTCAGCTCCTCCACCACCTGCGAGGGAGAAATTAAGGGCCAATATTTGGGAATTTAATATGCTCTCTGTGATGCATGGAATTGCTCTTGCGAGGCTATTTTCCCAGAGAAACGTTTACTGCCGTGCAGGTTGCACATGCGGCTAAGAGAGAGTTAGCGGCACCCACACACTGAAAGTTGAACAGACTGGAAAATGAATGCTGGAATTTGAGAGAGAATAATTAATGATTTGCCACAACGCCCAGCAAGGTATGGATGCTGTGTATCTGAGAGCCAATTTGTAAGACAAGAGTTTTTTTGCTTGTCTGCTTGTTGTACATGGTTCAGTTCACTTAGTGAAACAATTACCCTCTCCAGGACCCGAGCCCCTGCTCCACTTCTTCTGATTTCAACCAAACACAACCAACACCAAAAGAGCACTGTGCCTTTGTCAGGTTGAAGGATTGATTATAGATCTTAATGGCAGCCATGATGATTACTGTACGCACACACCTCAGGAGAGAGGCGTTGCCTGTGTGTTAAGAGCGTGACGTGTCTCACCACCTCCCTGTGGAGCGTGACAGGTGTGGGCTAGCGGGACTCTGTGGATCCCCAGCGGGGGCGGGGGACAGGATGTCACTGCCTCTGCTCATACACACTGCCCCCTGCTGGCATGGCGATGACTGCTTTTGTCTAGAACTGGGCTTAGACAAGTAGCTCTTAAAGCCATTGGGTCTCCTGGGTGCCCCATCACGATGAGCAGAGCCCCAATCACACAGTATAAATACCTACATATCAATTTGCTCCTGCTAATAACATGGGAAACCTGTTTCCTGGAGACGTGTTGATAGTTTCATAGTGACTGCCATGAATACGAACTTGGCAAGTTAATTCAAAAGTCGTACAGCAAATGTCCAATTAGAGGATCTGGCCCACCTTCCTTGTCTCCATTTTATTCTTCTACATGTGTCTTTTGATTTGCCCGTTAATATTTATTCCACCCAGGAACTTTAAATTGGATATTCCTGATGGACCTTTGGTTTCCAAAGTAGCTTGAGACAAACTTGAAAACATGAAATGGAATAATTTCATAATGTCACTGTACTGTGTAGTGATTTTGCTTCTTTAACCAAAATATTAAAATTTCTTCAGGATTGGGGGGTCCCCTGCAGGACGGTTGAGCTAACATAGGCTAATGCGATTAGCATGAGGTTGTAAGTAACAAGAACATTTTCCAGGACAGAGACATATCTGATATTGGCAGAAAACTTAAATTCTTGTTAATCTAACTGCACTGTCCAATTAACAGTATCTACTACAGTGAAATAATACCATGCTATTGTTTGAGGAGAGTGCACGGTTTTGAACATGAAAAGTTATTAATAAACAAATTAGGCACATTTGGGCAGTTTTGAACAGAAATGCAATAGTTCATTGTATCAGTCTAAAACTTTGCATATACACTCCTTCCATCTAGTGGACAAAATCTAAACTTCACCTGGGTTGGAATAATACATTATGGCCTTTCTCTTCCCTTTCAAAGATGATGGTACCATTTTTTATAAAACAGCTGTTTTTTTCTTTGTATTATCTTTTACCAGATCCAATGTGTTATATTTTCCTACATTCTTTTCACATGTCCACAATCTTCAAAGTGTTTCCCTTTAAATGGTACCAAATATATGCATATCCTTGCTTCAGGGCCTGAGCTAGAGGCAGTTAGATTTGGGTATGTCATTTTAGGCAAAAATTGGGGAAAAAGGGTCCAATCCTTAAGAGGTTCTGGAATATCTCGCATGCAGATTTATACGTTTCACCACCATGGGACTTTCAAGTCAGTGCATTTCTATTAGCCATTTGCCAGTGATGCATCTCCAGCCCAATCCTGGCTAGTTTGAGGGTAATGATGAGAAGCTTGTTGTTTCTGCCCATCTCTCCCACACCGCTCTGGGATGTCATGCTGTTCTGAGCTCCTGATGCGGCATATTAGGCAGCACAATCGTTATTAAGCACATTTCAGGCTCAATTACCAGACAAATGCACAGCCATCAAGGCTCCACCAAATCCCAACAGATGGCTACCAGTCAGTGTCAGATCAGGTTCATGTCTCCTTTATAAAAAGGTCAAAAGAAAGCCATGTTTTTCATAGGGATGACTTTTAACTATTTGAAAGTAGTTTAGATAAATCTACACTGATGAAATTTCCTGAATTATCCGAAGACCTGTTTTTCAATTCACACATTGGTGTGAAAGGAAAAGATGAGATAAAACCGACTTTGCCACGGATTGAAAATGATTTTCCTATTGGCAATCAATTTCACCCAAGTACTGCGAATGAATCTAATTTGCGGCTTATAGATTTTTTACCACTAAAAAGTCTGCTGTCTGTCGGTTATGCTTACAGTTACATGAACACAACTCATCTGAGGAATATAGGACTGAAGACCTATTCAAAGTGTCCTGCTACACTTTTCGAAAAAAAAAGGTTCCAAAAGGATTCTTTGCTGAGGGATAAGGTTCATCAAAGAATTGATTTAATCAGAATAACTATTTTTGGAACCTTTAACATTCTAATAACCGCTTTTGGAAGAAAGGGTTCTTTCATGATTCTTTGGAAGGCGAGAAGGATACTTTGGAAGGCAAGAAGGCCTTTATACATAGAAGTATAAATAATGTTTCCCAGCATGCTCAGAATTGTTTCAGAATTGTTTGTTTTTCAGTAATATCTATGTTTTTGCATGTACATTGATTGGTTGATTTGTTTTATACTACACAAAGATAAATAATATACCGTTTTCTAAACTAAATGTTATTAATGGGATGTATTGCACCTGTTACTGAGATGGCTGAAACTTCCCCATTCATCCAGTCTCCCCTGTCCTGGCAGTCATTCTGAATGCAGGTTGGGGGTGATTATTAAAAATACCACTTGTTGGATATTCTAACCCTGGCTGGATTCCAAAAGGAATTTGCAAACTAACAATGTGACTTGCAGGTAGTGATGGGAAAACGAGGCTTTCTGAAGGCTGCGGCGCGTTCACCAAATTGTGCCTAAAAACTGTTAATTACTCTGAGCTTCATTATTAATTCAAAATGCACATTACGAACATCTGCTGGTCAGCAATAAATAGCAGTGTGATTATCATATATATTTTTTAAATTCTCTATGGTTTTCATCAATACTCAGTGGCGCAGTGGTAAGTCGTTGGCTTTAGTAGCCTGTAATCAGTTGGAAAACCAGATTTTTTTTTTACTCCCCAATTGGTAGTTCAAGTCTTGTCCCATCGCTGCAACTCCCTTACGGACTCAGGAGAGGTGAAGGTCGAGGGCCATGCGTCCCTGACAAACACGACCCTGCCAAGCCAGACTGCTTCTTGACACACTGCTCGCCCAACCCGGAAGCCAGCTGCACCAATGTGTCGGAGGAAACACCGTCCAGCTGGCTACCGAAGTCAGCTTGCAGGCACCCTGCCCACCACAAGGGGTTGCTAGAGTGCGATGGGACAAGGAAATCTCAGCCGGCCAAACCCTCCCCTAACCCAGACGACGATGGGCCAATTGTGCACCGCTTTATGAGTCTCCCTGCCACGGCCGACTGTGACACAGCCTGGGATCGAACCCGGGTCTCTAGTGATGCATGCCTCAAGCACTGCGATGCAGTGCCTTAGACCCTCGGGAGGCCCCTGGAATAATGCTTCCCTTGTTTGCCTTCAAGTTGACTATTTTTGAAAAACTGAATCTATGGCATTATTTTGGGTGCTTAAGACAGAAGCTTATACTATACTAAATAACAATTATTATTTGAACAACATTTTTTTTATCTAAATACTGTTCCTTGAACAGGATTCAACCTCATAACCTCACGTACCTGAATGTTCAGTAGTTCCCTGCTCTACCTTCCTAACCACCAGTCAGGTGAATCCAAATGTACAAAATCCTAGCTATATTTGTAAGTACGATGTCCAGTAGAGGGCGGTGTTTGAAAGCAACTTGGAATCGATAAAAGCACCGACACCACAGCGAAATCAGTGGGATTTGAAAAGGCACGTGATCAAACAAAGCTTCGGAGTTAATTGATGATGTACTTCTGATAATTTTATACACGCATTGGCACACTGCTTCGAAGTTAGCTGCTTAGCGATTTCGATGCATCCCTCGGTGCTCCGGTATCAAACGTAACATCACTACTTGCAGGCCTGATGTGGCCAGTAAACCAGGAGATTCCTAACTAACTCGTCTGTGTTAGGGTATAAGAATGCCCTCAAAGAAAGGCCTTATAATAAACACTACCGGTCAAAAGTTTTAGAACACCTACCCATTCAAGGGTTTTTCTTTATTTTTACAATTTTCTACATTGTAGAATATTAGTGACGACCTCAAAACTATGAAATAACCCATATGGAATCATGCAATAACCAAAAAAGTGTTAAACAAAACAACATTTGTTTAATATTTGAGATTCTTTAAATAGCCACCCATTGCCTTGATGACAGCTTTGCACACTCTTGGTATTCTCTCAACCAGCTTCATCTGGAAAGCTTTTCTAACAGGAGTTCCCACATATGCTGAGCACTTGTTGGCTGCTTTTCCTTCACTCTGCGGTCCGACTCATCCCGAACAACAATCTCAATTTGGGTTGAGGTCGGGGGATTGTGGAGGCCAGGACATCTGATGCAGCACTCCATCACTCTCCTTCTTGGTAAAATAGCCCTTACACAGCCTGGAGGTGTGTTGGGTCATTGTCCTGTTGAAAAACAAATGATAATCCCACTAAGCCCAAATCAGATGGGAATCCCACTAAACCAAATCAGAACTCTGTGAAGAATTTATTTGGAATGCAATTCCTGAGCCTGATAACTCTAATAAACTTATCCTCTGCAGCAGAGGTAACTCTAGGTCTTCCATTCCTGTGGCGGTCCTCATGAGAGACAGTTTCATCATAGCGCTTGATGGTTTTTTAAGTCTACACTTGAAGAAACTTTCAAAGTTCTTGAATTGTTCCGTATTGACTGACCTTCATGTCTTAAAGTAATGATGGACTGTCGTTTCTCTTTTTTTATTTGAGCTGTTCTTGCCATAATATGGACTTGGCCTTTTACCAAATAGGGTTATCTTCTGTTTACCCCCCCTACTTTGTCACAACACAACTGATTGGCTCAAACGCATTAAGAAGGAAAGAATTTCCACAAATTAACTTTTATGAAGGCACACCTGTTTATTGAAATGCATTCCAGGTGACTACCTCCTGAAGCTGATTGAGAGAATGCCAAGAGTGTGCAAAGCTGTCATCAAGGCAAAGAGTGGCTATTTGAAGAATCTTAAATATAAAATATATTTTGATTTGTTTAACACTTTTTTGGTTACTACATGATTCCATATGTGTTATGTCATCGTTTTGATGTATTCACTATTATTCCACTATGTAGAAAATAGTAAAAATAAAGAAAAACCCCTGAATGAGTAGGTGTTCTAAAACTTTTGACAGGTAGTGTTTGTAATGCATTATCATAAATAGTTTGATTTTAAAGGATAATATGGCTGGTGGATCCTTTCATAGAAGGTTCTAGGAAGAACCTTCCAACGATAAAAGGGTTCTCTGTAGAAACCTTCATAGACGGTTTAAGGAAGAACCTTTAGATGATAAAATGGTTCTTGGTGGAACACCTCATAGAGGGTTGCAGGCAGAACCATTCATAGAGTGTTCTAGGTAGAACCATATACAGGGGGTTATTTGAAGAACCCTACATAGAGGGTTCTAGATAGGGTTCTCCCCAGCACCAAAAAGGGTTCTCCCATGGTTTTACTTGGCACCTTTCTTTCACAGACAATACTCCCATCCTATCTCTCACTACTTCACGTCATAGTCAGGGCAGTTCAATGTTGACATTACCCAGGAGGCTTTAAGGGCAATGATTGAGCCAGAGCTATGCCCATCTCATTTGTCTTGTGTCCTTGGCCTAATAGGACAGAGCAAACTCTCTCATCATACGTAGCCGGTTAGAAACATTCCTCTATTTCATAGAGAGCAGTGGGGTCAAACTGTAGAACCTAGTTCCTACATTTAAATATAAAAATTGATTTTATCAAACAGAACTCTGCTACATTCTATCTCTGGGACCCCTTAAGAATGACAAATCAGAGCAAGATTACTGAATGTAAGTACATCGTTTACCTTTAGAGGTGATTGTATCAAACCAGTTGCCGTGAAAAAAGTGTTTTGTTGTTGTGCACTATCCTCAAACAATAGCATGGTCTTTTTTTGCTCTAATAGCTACTGTAAATTGGACACTGCAGTTAGATTAACAGGAATTTAAGCTTTCTGCCCATATAAGACATGTCTATGTCCCGGAATTGGCTGTTGTTCACAATGTAATTCTAGTCACATTGCATATTGAGCAACAACTGTCCCGGTTTAGGGACACCGATCCCATAAAGGTTAAAGCCTCTTCACTTACAGAAAGGTCCTGGCCATCGACCAGCATTTGACTTGTGGAAATAGACCTACAAAACCACAAAAGGCATCAAATGCAGTGTCACCACTGGAATGTCATGTTCCTATCTTAAACGATTGACGTCATTTTAGATGTTTATTTTACCTTCTTTCCTGAACATGGCTCAATTCTCAATTCCTCACAAAACAATGCATAACAGATGTATTTCATGCCAAAGACTTCTTGAACCTTTTGAAATTAAGCTTAGTATATTAGGTTAAAATAAGGCTGTATTATGATGTTGCCAGCAGTCATTGTCAGACCTGGGTTGAAATAATATTTGAATTCCAAATACTTCATATGTTCTTGAATAAACATGCCTTGCTTAATCAATCAATAAAAAATATAAAAAATTGCAAACCCTGGCCATCTGGAACTCCAGGCAGGCTAGAACAAACGCTCAAAGTATTTGAAAGATTTCAAATAGTAATTAAACCCAGGTCTGGTTGCAATACATATCTTTATCTGACAATGGACCTTACACACACTAGCTAAAATGCAATGTTGAGTCGTACGCTTACTGTACTCACCAAAAGCAGTCTTTTGTGAGTGCTACAGGAACGCAGGACACAGTTTGAACTGAAATGCAAATATACTCAGTATGGTTGGCATGATTATGTTAGTATTCATCTACAAATTCCATATAACTTCCAGGCTTTACTGCCAAACACCAGTGAGCTATGACTAGTCTCTGTAGTATCAGTCTTCATACGAGTAAATTAAATCAAGACGCCTCAGCTTTTTTGGTTGGTTTCCATCTGAAGACGAGATGACAACTACAACTATTTATTTTGAACTGTAAATTACATACGAAAGCTGATCGTGTCTTCAATTTGCCATGTTTTAGATGCTTATCAAGTGTATCTCATGAGTGAATGTGAGTGTGTTGGAGATACTACAGTAGTCTATTTATCCACCCACCTGGGCCCATGTACCACCCACCTCAGAGCCTGAGTCACCCTGCCTCGCAGCTTCTCTCTCAGATGGCACTGAGCAGGAGATCCAGCCCAGCACAGCACAACTCAGCACAGCGCTTGTGTGTGGGTGGAGCAGCCTTATGGCTCTTCTCATTCAACCAATGATAAGGGTATGACAGAGATAAAGAAAGAGAGAGTGGGGGCAGAGAGATTAGGAGGAGTAAAAGGGGTAAAAGGGAACGAATTAAAGACATCAGAGGTGAAAGAAATACAGAGTACAACAGTAGAGGGGATAGATAGAGAGGAAAGAGCAACAAGAAAGGGGAACAAATGACAGACATTGTTTACTCCCCCACCTGACATGGATGGAATCACAGCAAATAGTAACCCTTCCCCACCACAACTCAAGCTTGAGCTCATATGCTCAATAACTTCCTTTGGCGGGAATGCTTGCATGAACTGCCAGGTTCTGATCTGCCAAATGATATTAGGAGGCAAGCAGGCCGGCTACAGAGACAGGGCCAGGCTGTGAGATGGCAGGAACTGGCAGAGTCTGACTCTGATTCAACACAACGACATGGGCACAGCCAGTTAAAACACCAGGAATGCCCGTTTCAAGGGTTAATGATGGACATTAATGGTACTGAGATTTTCTGGCTCAAAGCTGTCACAGAGTTAGATCCTTTTTCTCTTTCTAAGGCAAGGTGTTTTCTCAGAGGTTACTGTTGGAGTGGAACTGGCATAGTCTCATGATTTGTGAAGACTTAACAATATTTAATGCTAATATACACGCTTCTTTGATCTTTGTGGTTTAGAGTGCAGTGAGGTATGGTCACACTTTGGCTTCAATTGTCATGCTAGAGTAATTGTAAAGATACATATTAATAGTAAATTACTCCAATAAAAGTTACAATCATGCAAAAAAATACTACTTGATCAAAAATCTGGTTTTACATGTACTTAAGTACAGTCGTGAAAAAAAAGTGCTCAGTTGTCATACTTGACTAAAAGTAAAATGTAAATGCTATACATCAAATGTTATTTATTAAGCAAACCAGACGGCACAATTTTATTTTTATTTACAAACTGCCAGCGGCACACTCCAACACTCAAACATAATTTAGAAATGCAGTATTTGTGTTTAGTGAGTCTGCCAGATAAGAGGGAGGACAAAGCGTTATATTGATACAGTAGATGCGTGAATTTGAACATATTGCTGTCCTGCCTGAGCATTCAAAATGTAGCCAGACTTGGGTGTCAGAGAAATTGTATGGGAGTAAAAAGTATATATTTTCTTTAGGAATGTAGTGGAGTAAAAGTTTTAAAAAAAAATACCCCAAAAAATGACTTAAGTGGTACTTTTTACAGACAGTGGAGAAAGTATTTATACTTATTTCCTTCACGCCACTGCTTCATGTCAGGTTCTCTCCCATTGGTGGAAATGAAAGAGCCTGACTAAATACCCTTCCAATGAGAGGAGCTATAGTTTCCTACACTATACCCTAACTAACCACACTAGTACTACACCTAAGCAGGGTCGAGTTCAGGATACTTTAGGGTGACTATCATGCCCCGCTCACTCCCTCTTCTGTCCAAGCATGCCTCCCTCTAATTGGAGTCCATTAGTTTCCACCTCCCTTTGCCACTTCAGCCTAGATCCTCTAGCCACCAAACAGTCCTCTGCCTTCCTCTCCACCCTCTCCCATTCAGATGATTGATCCGATCTGGCTGGAAGTCAGGCTTTAGAAGTTAGCTAAAGCACCATCTTAGCCCAAGACTGCTGTTCTCTCCCCCCACTCGTATTGTCCCTGTTCTTTTCCAATTGCCCGACTCAAAGAGATGACACATTTTTGCAGCTTACTGTACCTCTCAATGGTGCTTCTCTGATCCCATCAGGAAATCTTTGTTTATAATGCTGATGTGAATGTTTCTGTCTTAAGAGAGCGGCGCTTCCTGAGCCGCCGAGGAGAAACCATGCTGTTCCTCTGTGATCGGGGAGTGTTGTGTGTTAATGTGATTAGTGAGACATTAACACATTCTTGCTCAGCCAGGCAGTCACAATAGTTAGCATGCTGTTGGACAGCTCTATCAATTTCTCATAGGCTTTTGTCCCTGGGCTCCAGTCAGAGCTGCATGGGGACATGGTGGCAGCTGATCTTTTTACTTTTTACACGTTTTTTTTTATAACAACTCTAAGGGCCTTTTTCACATATTTTGGTCGAGCAAATCTAAGAAAAGGTGCTTTATGGACATTTTGAACATATCGCCTACCAACATCCACTATAACATTAAAGTAAGAGTGTGAGTCTAAAGTGAATAGTGGTCTACATCTACAGTCTTCAGTGGAAAGTGTATGTGTGCAAGAGCGAGGGTGTTTGTGACAGAGAGAGAGTGTGTGTGCGTGTGTTTGATTTTGTGGGGGCCAGAAGTCCTCGCAAGTATAGTAAAACAAGGAAGATTTGGACAAGCGGGGACATTTTGCCAGTCCCCACAAGGACAACGGCTTTTTTAAGCTCAGGGGTTAGGTTTGGGGTTACAATTAGGGTTAGGGGCTAAGGTTTGGATGGAGAGAAAAAGACAGGCTGGGAGAGAGGCGTCCTAATGTGCAGACTCAGAGGGTCAGTGTGGACACTGCATTGTTTGTTTTATCAGTGCCCCACTGGCGCTGCAGGACGGGCTTTGAGTGACGGCGAGTGGCCACAGCTTTCAATGGAGGGGGCCTGGTGATGAATGTTCAGAGGCAATCTAGGACACTGCAGGGAAAACAACATCAATTCAGCAGCCCTATCAGAGCAACTGGGAGGTGTTGTTTTGTGTGCTTGAGAGAGTGTGAATGTGCGTGCGTGTGAGTATAGTACTTACAGTATATTGTAGGCTATGTGGTTTATGCTCATGTGATTCGGTGTGTATTTTTTGTGTTTGCATTTGTGTGTGTGTGTGTGTGGGGGGGGGGGGAGGGTGCACGTGTGTGTGTGTTTGTGTACTGGGGAGGGTTAAAGTATTACAGATGTCTCTTGGCTGTGGGAAGTGGCTCAGCAATCCTTCCCATTGGTCATTCCCATGAACCTTTGACTCTCTGAGGGGCACCCTGGGAGGTGACACTAGGGACTCCACATATCAGCGCTGCCTTGGCCAAACTGGCAGTCAGTTATCAACAGGTTCCATTGGATGAGAGCCCTGCCAGGCCTGCTCTGTGGAGAAGGCGATTAGTGTGTGTGTCTCTGTGTGTTTGTCTCTGTGTGTGTGTTTGAAAGTGTGTGTGTGTGTGTGTGTGTGTGTGAAGGGGGAGCTAAGCCCCAGAGACTAGCCAGAGAAATGACACACAGGGATAAGGACAACGAATCCCATGCACTTCATGCTTTTTACTTACTCCCTTCAGCATATAGCAAAGCGCTAGGAAGGAAACCACAAGAATAATCATGTCGTGTCTGCCTTAACTGTGTTCAAATGTTTTTACTAGCTTCAAGAGGAAGCTAAACTTCTCTTTCTCTAAATATCATAAAGACATAAAGGATGACTTTCACAGAATTTTTCGCCTTCTCGTCTTGAGTGTGACTGGGGGGTGTTGTCTAGCTCCAGTTAGCTGGATGTCTCAGTAAAATAGTATAGTCTGTGAAATGTTCCAATGATTTATTTGATTAAATTAAAACGGGAACTGACCTGTTTGCTGTGACAATGTTTGTTGAGTTAGGACAGCCAGACTGTCTGAGTTGGTGTCCTGCTGGATGTGTGTAAAGGTATGGAAGCATACACAAACTCTCTGCTTGTCTGTAGCCAATGCTGTCAGGGATCTTTCAGTATGGACTTATGCAAACACCAGCAGTATTGACATTTCTTCACCTCAACTGGCATTACATTTTTGTGATTATTATGTTTAGTTGATTATAGGATATAAATGACCACAAATGGTATACTTCGTAGTCTTTGCTTCAGTTGTAATTGTTAATGCTACCACTTTTTTCTTTTACAATTGAAACACCATGATATTGTTCAGATGATACGTTCAAAAAAGTGCATTCTCATCCCTTCGGTGTTCTGATTGGCCAGCTACACTCTCCCACCACCCTAAAAGCACTACAGGCCGAATTATTAGAGGATGGTAAGCCAAACAAGTAACTCAGACCTCTCCAAAAATGCCAAGGATTTCAAGGAATCACATTCTTCAATGCAGTAAGCAAATTATTCCAGTCTCACACTTTATAACATTTTTCCTTGACAAAGTAGATTCTGTGAAGGTGTCGTCCATCCCTACTAAGAGTTGTGGGGAGAGGGAATGAATGGCTGTCTCTCATTTGGCATGTTGTTCCAAGGTTCACAACCAAGCAGCCACATCAAAGCACTTGACGGGGAAAAAAAACATGATGTTCTCTCCACTGTCCAAGGGACACAGGTGGTCTAAGCAACAAGCCACCTTCTCACATTCTTAACAAGGCTCCAATTAAAAATCATTAAGATAAAAAAGACAAAGGAAGTTCACAAGGACCTTCACTCATCTGCTAAATTCCCCTGATCTGAAACAAAAGGCTGATTGCTGTGATGCAGTAATATAATACACAATTATGGATTGGGTCAACTTTCCCGCGAATAACTAATATTGTCCCATGTGTCCCAAATAATGAAGTCCATCACACTTTCTCCATTTCAAAAGTCGCGCACTCCAAATTACAGGGCTCATTTAGCTAAATTAAAGTGTAATTTGATTTTATTTTTGTAGAAAAAGGCCTTGAAGAATTTCATTAACAATTTCAAAGGGACTGAGCAAGGCTCAATATAATTACCTCCGAGAGACAGATCCATACACCCTGCAGCTCCAGTTACATCGACCACTGCTTGAGGCCACATGGCTGCTCATTTCAATATGCCTCAATGTGATTGTAGTTCAGCGAAAATGTCTTATTTGTGTTGTGAACCTCTCTATTCCAGTAGCAAGTGGAATACATACAGACAAAGACCATCACTATCTATTCAGTAACAGGCAGTGGCACATTGTTTTACACTGAGGGTTGAGGCAGCACCTGACATTGTACGTTACAGTTGACTTTAGTTGACACAGAGATTCTAAACGTGTAGCGGTGGATCGTTTAGGTTTTGAACCACAGGAATGAAACAACCAAGCCACATGACGCCTGATCAGAACATCCCCTGCAGGTATTATGTTGATCTCTTTTCCAGAATATTATTAAACATCTTTGTGGGTGAGTATAAGGTACTTGGCGGTAGGCTCTCTAATCTCCCAAGGAAAGACACGTTCTCCGCACGTGTTTGTGGACACGGCCAAGACAAGTCCATTTCAGAAGCTAGTAAGGAAAAAGAGATCTGAGGGCATATCCTTGTGAAAACCTTTGCACATGTAAATTGGCGGGTCAGCAGCAAGGCTGGAATAGATGTCTATTAAAGACTAAGGAGAGACCATGGACCTCAGTGTCACTGCCAGTCCTACAAGGCCGCCAGTGAAATATTATGACTCTGGAGGAAATTAATTGTGGCTACCGAGGGTTCTTCTTGCTGCACAAGACAACACACAGTGTCAAAGAATAAAGGTTGCCTCTAGGCACTGGCTGAAGCCAAGTAAACACTGGGCATGGTTCTCAAAGGGAATGTATTCGAACGTGTCTTTGAGGCCTCACCTAGGTTTTTTTGATTCACATTCAAATCGGGAAATAAATACTTTTTGATAGTTTCAAAGTCGCAGGCGGAACGACTAGAATTATAGCTGACAAGAAAACCGTTCATAAAAATGAATGAAGCCCAAAGAAGCTTGGAGACCTCACAACCATAGATATATCAGGTATAGCTTATTATATTGAAGAAAAAAAATGTTTTTACTCAAATCTTTTGGAAACTTTTCAGACAACTAAAATGTAAGAGAAAAGCACATCTCCCAAATATCTTTACAATTACAGTATCTCCCAAATACCGTTTTGTCGATTACAACAGCATACTGTACATTTGCAAAGTTCTACCTAACCAGACACTTTTCAGACACTGTGCCTCCTATTTATCCAATGCTTTTAACCATGGCTGGACAACCCTGGCTAAAAGTAGCCTCTATCCTAACCATGCTGTTGATAAGAGGATAACAGGGCTCTTTGAGATGAAGAGCAAAGTCCCCAGGTGGCCGAGTGGTCTGAGGACCTCTGAAGAGAACCTACTTTACACTGACCACCTAATGTACCGCTATATAACATTATCTGTCATTAATGAACAAAGTGCTTGATAGTAAAAAAGTTCATGTTGGCTAGCACCTTCTGTTTTTTGTTAGTGTGATAGCAAAGAGTTGGACTTTGACAGTTTACATTCATTTCATGTCAGGGTGCTAGAGTAGTTAAACAGCAGTTGGGGCTGTTGTGACATGATTGCCACCAGTAGCACCATTTTTCTCACCCACACAGCTTTGAGGCCACCAATAGAAGGAAAGTAAAGATGCCACTGTATCACCTTTGACTCAAACTAGTGCTCATTCAATATGGTCCTCACCAAATCATTCAAATTACATTTACATTTACATTTAAGTCATTTAGCAGACGCTCTTATCCAGAGCGACTTACAAATTGGTGCATTCACCTTATGATATCCAGTGGAACAACCACTTTACAATAGTGCATCTAACTCTTTTAAGGGGGGTGGGGTTAGAAGGATTACTTTATCCTATCCTAGGTATTCCTTAAAGAGGTGGGGTTTCAGGTGTCTCCGGAAGGTGGTGATTGACTCCGCTGACCTGGCGTCGTGAGGGAGTTTGTTCCACCATTGGAAATCAAATCAAATGCAAAAATAATTGAATTTATTACGTCTATTCATTATTTGGTATTCATTTGCGTTTCTGCTGTCCTGTTGTTGCTACATTTACACAATAATTATGGACATGACTATATATACAGTGCCTTCAGAAAGTATTCACACCACATTACTTTTTCTGTATTTTGTTATGTTACAGCCTGAATTTAAAATGGATTCAATTGAGATGTTTTTGTCACGGGCATACAATCAATACCCTATAATTTCAAAGTTGAATTATGTTTTTTGAAATTTGTATAAATTATTTTAAAATAAAAAATGTCAAAGTTTTCAACCCCTTTCTTATGGCAAGCCTAAATATGTTCAGGAGTAGAAATTGCTTAACAAGTCACATATTAAGTTGATTGGACTCGCTCTGTGTGCAATAAGAGTGTTTAACATGATTGTTGAATGACTACCTCATCTCTGTACCCCACACATACAATTATTTTAAAGGTCCCTCAGTCAAGCAGTGAATTTCAAACACAGATTCAACCACAAATACCAGGGAGGTTTTCCAATACCTGACAAATAAGGGTAGATGGGTAGATGGGTAAAAAACAAAAAAACAGACATTGAATATTGCTTTGAGCATGGTGAAATTATTAATTACACTTTGGATGATGTATCAATTCACCCAGTCACTACCAAGATACAGGTGTCCTTCCTCAGTTGCTGGAGAGGAAGGAAACCGCTCAGGGATTTCACCATGAGGCCAATCGTGACTTTAAAACAGTTACAGAGTTTAATTGCTGTAATAGGAGAAAACTGAGGTTGGATCAACAACATTGTATGTAGTTACTCCACAATTCTAACCAAATTGACAAAGTGAAAAGAAGGAAGACAAATATTCCAAAACATGCATGCTGTTTGCCACAAAGTAATGAAGTAAAACTGCAAAACATGTGGAAAAGCAATTCATTTTTTGTCTTGAACACAAACTGTTATGTTTGGGGAAAATACAACACATAACTGAGTACAACTCTTCACATTTTCAGGCATAGTGGGGGATGCATAATGTTATGGGTATGCTTGTAATCGTTAAGGACTGAGGAGTTTTTCAGGATAAGAAATAAATGGAATGGAGCTAAGCACAGGCAAAATCCTAGATGAAACCCTGGTGCAATGTGCTTTCCAACGATTTCCATGATGTATCATGCTTTACCATCTGACAGTCTGACGGATGAATCTGGGTTTGGCGGATGCCAATTGTAAAGTTTGGTGAAGGAGGAATAATGGTCTGGGGCTGTTTTTCATGGTTTGGGCAAGGCCCCTTGGTTCCAGTGAAGGGAAATCTTAATGCTACCGCATACAATGACATTCTAGACAATTCTGTGCTTCAAACTTTCTGGCAACAGTTTGGGAAAGGCCTTTTCCTGTTTTAGCATGACAATGCCCCCGTGCACAAAGCGAGGTCCGTACAGAAATGGTTTGTATAGATCCCACCAAACACCTTTGGGATGAATTCGAAAGCCGACTGCGAGCCAGGCCTAATTGCCCAACATCAGTGTCTGACCTCACTAATACTCTTGTGGCTGAATGAAAGCAAGTCCCCGCAGGAATGTTCCAACATCTAGTGGAAAGCCTTCCCAGAAGAGGGGTGGTTGTTATAGCAGCAAATGGTGGACCAACTCCATATTAATGCCCATGATTTTGGAAGGAGATGTTCGACGTGCAGGTGTCCATATACTTTTGGTCATGTAATGTGTATATGTGTTGAACAACAATATGAACACAACATGCAACTATTACAATTATTTTACTGAGTTACAGTCACATAAGGAAATCAGTCAATTTTTATAAATAAATTAGGCCCTAATCTATGGATTTCACATGACTGGAAAGGGGGGCAGCCATGGGTGGGCCTGGGAGGGGATAGGCACACCCACTACGCAACAAGGCCAACCCACTGCGGAGCCAGGCCCAAACAATCAGAATGAGTTTTTCCCCTCAAAAAGGCTTTATTACAGACATAATAACTCCTCGTAATGTGCAATACAAGACTGTACAAAGTCAATTATGCAAATACTGCATGCTAGAAAAAAATGATCTATACAGTAACAGTCAAAAGTTTGGAGAAACCTACTGATTTCATGTTTTTTTGTTTGTTTTTTTACTATGTTCTATATTGTACAAAAATATTGAAGACATCAAAACTAAATAACACATATGGAATCATGTAGTAACCAAAAAAGTGTTAAACAAATAAAAATATATTACATTTTTTAGATTCTTCAAAGTAGCCACCCTTTGCCTTGATGACAGCTTTGCACACACTTGGCATTCTCTCAACCAGCTTCATGAGGTTGTCACCCGGAATGCATTTCAATTAACAGGTGCGCCTTGTTAAAAGTTCATATGTGGAATTCTGAATGCGTTTGAGCAATCAGTTGTGTTGTGACAAGGTAGGGGTGAAGATAGTCCTATTTGGTAAAAGACCAAGTCAATTTGACCAATCGTCTTGATTCAGTATTATGTAGCAAAATTTGAAATTGTGTTTTTTATAAAATGGTATATCATACACTGCATTTGAAGAACAATGGAAAAGTCATTCTGCTTTGAATGTTGATAAACTTGTAACCTCACTTTTGATAAAAGGGATTTGAATGTTTTGGTACGTACTGGAGAGCTCTTCTTTGTCTACACCCATTCAGCATATGTTTAGCTCCATCAATCTCTTTGAGGGTTGATCTGAGCGTTCTGTCCTGACAACAGCAATCAAGCACCCAAGCTAACTGGTTAACAGTTGTCGCAGTGAAATTATATTAAAATTGACACTTACATGGTGGAGTCTTTTGTTAAGACATGTAGCTAGCTAGCTAGCTAAACAAGGAAGCATAATCACAACTCATGACGTTACTACCCTGCATGAATCTGCTAACCAACTAGGTTCAAAGTTAGCTAGCTAACATTAGGCTATAACAAGCAAAGCAAATGGCTCTGAGATAGGAATAATAAGATCATACATGTAACGTTAGCTATTAGAAAATGGAGCCTCACAGCTTCCAGAAAACAGTTGCTTTCAAGCTAGAGCCAATTGAGGTAAAACAGTAATTCTGCTCATAGATTACACAACCAGCACAAAGCGGGAGGTAAAAAAAATACTAACTAGTCACCAATTGTATTAGTATAAAATAAAATAATTTCCCTTATTTTAGGAGTGTACAATATAGCTCAGTATTTGTATTATTTATTATATACCATTTTTTTGCCTCATCTTTATCAAGGGTGACAATAATTCTGGACCTGGCTGTATTTAATCTACATGCAATAATATAAAATATGCAGTGAGTTAAGATTAGATAAAACATAAATCTAAGGATAATTATACATAGTAGTCAATAGGAAAGATGGATCCTCTCTTTTCTTTATTTTCCAGAGATCAAGGCTCAATTGATTTTTATGAGAGAAAACAATATGATGGGGGATGGGACTGTCTATGCTTCTATGAAGCTCCTTTCGTATGAGAATAGAACTGGATTCTGAAGGGGCTGGCCCGCAAAAAATGGCAGCAACGTTAAGAAGTAAAGTATAGGATGTCTCCTGTCTCTACACTCTACAGTAACACCGTCACAAAATGAGATAACTTGCTGTGTTTACTTGATGCAACCTTGCTAGAGTGAAAGGGATTATTGTTATCTTAATATTCACAAAGCTTGATGGAAGCATGGAATCTTTTTTACCTGGTAACGAGTGTGATATCACACATTTTTGTAATACATCTCTACTGGGCCTCACCTGCGGGCTGCACTGGTTGAAAAAACAACTGACATCAGCAATAAAGAAATGAACAAACGCCTCGTGCCACACATCCGACCCGCGGGGGGTCAGGTAGTGCAAATTAACAGCAGAGATGTGAGCCTGTGCCTCGTGTCCTCACCTTATGTGTCAGAAACAAGGCTTTGTCAAGATGTCAGCCTGCCTCTCTCTCTCTCTCTCTCTCTCTCTCTCTCTCTCTCTCTCTCTCTCTCTCTCTCTCTCTCTCTCTTCATCTCTTCTCATCTCTCTCCTTCCTCTCTCTCTCTCTCTCTCCTCCCTCTCCTCTCATCTCCTCTTACTCTCCTCTCCTCCTCTTCCTCATACTCCTCCCCTCTCTTCTCGTCTCTCTCTCTCTCTCTCTCTCTCTCTCTCTCTCTCTCTCTCTCTCTCTCTCTCTCTCTCTCTTCTCTCTCTCCTCTCTCTCTCTCCTCCTCTCTCCTCTCTCTCTCTCTCTCTCTCTTCTCTCTCTCTCTCTCTCTCCTCTCTCCTCTTCTCCTCTCTTCCCCTCTCCGTCTCACCTCTCCTCCTCTTCACTTCTTCCTCTCTTCCTCTTCCCCTCCTCTTCATCCCTCCTCTCTCCTCTCTCACCCATTCCCCTCTTCTCTTCTCTCCTCTCTCTCTCTCTCTCTCTTCAACTTTCCATTGGTTTAAATAGCATCTTAAACCCCTGGATGAGAGCATCCTCATTCCAAACCCAACTGGAGCTTTTGACACTGGGAACAACCTATCAATTCAACATGTTGCAGTGTGCTTGGTGAAGGAGCAGCATTGCCTCCTTTTTTTCTTCCTCTAATATGACTTACGACAACACACATCTGCATATTTAAAAACTCTCAGCCCAATATAACAAACTCGGGATCAAAAAGTAAACAAGCAAAACTGAAGATAAACAAACAGATAATGATAAGCTAACCCAGAGACACTTCTCATAAAACTTTCTGCGAGGATCATACTGTTTTCATTCTAGATAATTTGGGGCTTGTTGCGGAGGGGTGGTGATTCATGTGTTTGAATCAGTGGTGTTACACAATAGTACTGAGCAACTAGCTAAATCTTTTGTGTGCGACTGTCACAATAACCACACAGATCCTGTGAGATAGTTGGATACGTACAGTTCTTTGCCCAGCGTGCTCAATGGCAAAACAACAAAAATGAGGCTGGTGGGAAAAACCAGTTTCCGTGGTTACCTTCTGTCTCTGATGTAGCTGCCTGTAATGTCATCTAACAAACATGGCAGACATTTTCCGCCCTGTGAACTTGATACTTAAGACTTTTTGTGTACTTCGGACTTGAATACCGTAGAAACTGATTGAAGAATAACCATCCATCTATAGCTCTGAACAAATGCACTGTCGTCACATCAATAGACATGCGATGGAGAGGATGACGTGGTAGCCTTTCTTGCGATGGAGGGTAAGGGGATGTAATGCTTTTTACCATCCATGGGATATCAAATGGCGCTGACTCAGGTTTGCACCCTGTTTTTGGTGTGTTCTGCTCCATCAAACAACACCCACCCAAGTGAGTCTGACTAGGCCTAACCCAGGACAATACTCTCTCACTGGGTCCAATTCCACCTGACTGACTGCATGCTGCCACTTATGCACTTAACGCTAGTGCTGTGTGTGTTGTGTGTGTGTGTGTGTGTGTGTGTGTGTGTGTGTGTGTGTGTGTGTGTGTGTGTGTGTGTGTGTGTGTGTGTGTGTGTGTGTGTGTGTGTGTGTGTGTGTGTGTGACGTGTCTGTGTGTGTGGACGTGTTTACTATTGCTATTTCTAGGGGTTTAGGGTTAAGGTTAGAATTAGTGTTAGGGTTAGAATTAAGTTAAATATTAAGGTTAGGAGCTAGGGTTAGTTGTAGGGTAGGAGCTGGGTAG
>NW_019942912.1:8095-35347 GCF_002910315.2 Salvelinus sp. IW2-2015 | reverse complement strand
CTTAACAGGAAGTTGGAGGAAATGTCCCTTTTCTACTTATTCTTCATAATCTCTTTCAAATCTGGTTGGACATGACATCGCAAATGCTCCACAAAAGCTGGCCGCAGCATGAAGACAGTTCATCCGCTTCTTACTTGTGATGACTAAATTATGAATAGGGAGTTACGTATATAGTATTTATGAACACACAAATCGACAGAGAGTTGGAGGACAGAGACAGAGAAAAAAAGAGAGAAGGAGGCAGAGGGAGACGAGCTATAGAGGATGGAAGAGAGAGATTTGACAAGAAAAAAAAGATTAGAGATATAGTGAAAATTTAGAAAGGAAGAGTTGTGTGTGATGAGAAGAGAGAGAAGAGAGAAAGAGAGAGAGAGAGAGAGAGAGGAAGAGCGAGAGGAAGGAGCAGAGAACGAGAGAGAGAGGAGGAGAGAGAGGGCACACACACACACACACACACACACACACACACACACACACACACACACACCCCAGTCAGCACCTTGACCTGATTAAGCAAAATCCCTGTTCCACCCTCACCCCCCCCTCCGGCTTAGGTCTCAGGTAAAGACCACAGAGGCAAAGTCATTGTTGTGTCTCCCCGTTAATGGCATTAATATTTGTGTGGGCCATAAATAACATTTTAACAAATAGTCACATAAAAATAATGAATGAAAAGCAAATGGAAGTGGAGCACTGAGATGCATGATTACGCATAGCAGCGACAAATTACTCACGGGGAAGGGTGGGGTTCGCAGAACAGTCATTACTCCGCACAGCGAGCATGGTCTGCCTAACACCCGTGTTTCCCTACTAACCGCTCACCCTAATTAGCCCTCACACACCCCGGGGATCCTCCGCAACACACAACACCACACCAGGCCCAGACAAGAGGGGGAGGAGAGAAGGGATGGAGCGCAGAGATCGGGCTTACATCCCCCCCTTGTTCACTTAAAAACGATACATTAAAGCATCTGAGATCTTATGGGCATTACATGAATGACATTTTCCAAGTTATTTAGCTGGATTTGACTTTTAACTGTTTGAGTTAGAGAGATTAAGAGAGGGAGAGAGAGAGAGAGAAAGGCAGTGAGGCAGTCATGGGCTGGCTGATATCAGCAGACAGGTGAGGACATGAGGTAGCTCACCTCTCTCCTGTTCACTTGCACTCACCCACTCCACGGGTCAAACATGTGGTTGGATTTTTTATTTTTATTTATAATGCTCATCACAGTTGGTCTTTGAATTATAACGCCTGAAACTCCTCCCTCATCAACAACGATCCCATGGCGTCGCTCCTAGCAACAGCATACAGTCCAGCTTTTCCACTAAGGTGGCTCAGCGTTCCCTACTTGTTGGAAGCAAGCTATAATCGGTTATATACTTCTGTAGCATCTTATTTCAATGAACATTTATGCCACTAAAATGTTTTGCACGTAGAGGTGGTGGTGGGAGGGAGGGGGTAACCAAATCTCACTTAGGGCCCCCAAAAGGCTAGAGCTGGGCCTGTACAGTACATCACAGTATTTCCTGTCCCGCATGCATAATTACTAGACATCAGAGCTCATCATAAAGAATCTACCCCAATGCTTACACTGCCTTGCTAAAACAATGAGGAACTCCAAACATCAACTGCATTATCCTCAAGATATGACACAGAGGAAAGCAACAAAGGTCTGTCGTGCCAACACCTGGGAACTGACCAGGAGCGTGTAACATTCAGAGAGGCATGTATTGTGCAGCACAAAAATAATTGCCTGTCTGGTAGAATAGGGAATTGTGATAGCGCTATTCAATATATTTATTTTTCCTTTATTCTTTTGACTTCACTCAATCCAGCACAGGTCTATATGACGCTTCTCCTCCTCCTTCGTCTCCATCCCAGAAGGATCGATGTGGGGTCGATGTGATTGGGTTACGGTGCACCAGAGCATTGATCCAGCAGGTTACCCAGGGGGTACAGGATTGATGGAGAGAGAACTGAAGGAAAAAGAGATCACACAGTGAGCCTGACCCCAATGGACTCTGGGAAGTCACTACAAGCACCTTGCCAAAGAGCAAAGAAATAGTGGAACAAAGACAAGCACTTTACTCTGAGAGAATGGAGGCGAGAGGTATTGTGATTACATGTATTTTTTTATCAGAGAACAGAATGAATTGTAATATGTTGGATCTATGCCTTAGTGTCAGATTAACCTTGCCTGGTTTGTTTACCAACTTCAATAGACCATGAAGCATGAGGTTATCAGATACAGGATCTGATATTTGTATCTAATATGGTATTTTTCAATTTTTTTATTAAAACACTATGTTATAACAGCATTATGATTAACCCGAAAGACGCTGAGACATTTCAATGTTGCCAGAAGACAGAATGTTAGACCGTGGAATTAGTTCAGAACGTATATTTTTCCCCTCCTGAAGTATACTTTTGCAATATAGCAGAATTTCTTGAATTAAACAGAATAACAGTGTATATAGCCCACTAACTTTAAAATAAAATGAAATGTTTTTCTTCTACTAGTGGCTCATTAGTCATTAATTTGCATCAATTACTGATTCAGGCACTCAGTGTTCAGAATATAACTCGCAAAGACATAATTTATCACGGACTCACTGTCACTTCAATACAAAGGGACTTGATTGCAATGTCCATACATCTACATTTACATTGTGAGGAATATAGCAACATATAGGTCATTATTTCTTTGTGAGAATGAATGAGAAACATTGTGTCAGGGGACATTTAAGAAGAGCTATTATTTTAAATGTTTAGAAAGCTTGGATTATTTTGAATAGTGATACAAACTGTTAGATTCGAAAAACCACTGCATGAGCTTTGAAAGTTGAATAAGGTCTTACATTAACCTCCTGGCCTTATTATCTCTCTTCTCCTCTCTCTCTCTCTTCTCTCTCTTCTCTCTCTCTCTCTCTCTCTCTCTCTCTCTCTCTCTCTCTCTCTCTCTCTCTCTCTCTCTCTCTCTCTCTCTCTCTCTCTCTCTCTCTCTCTCTCTCTCTCTCTCTCTTCTCTCTCCTCCTCTCTCTCTCTCTCTCTCTTCTCTCTCTCTCCTCTCTCTCTCTCTCTCTCTCTCTCTCTCTCTCTCTCTCTCTCTCTTCTCTGTGTGTGTGTGTGTCTTTCTCTTTCCTCACGTCACAGACACACACACACACACAAGACTGGGTAAGCACAAAAATCTATTAATGTTGACAGACTACGTTGGTCGATCCACTCCTGATTCCTCTGCCAGGAAACGTCTGTTTGTATGTGTTCAATGTGTGTGTTTTCTGTGTGTGTGTTGTCACCAAGTGAGAGAGAGAGCCTATCCCCCTACATGCTGACTCCAAAGACAAGCATGGATCTTATTACTCTATGCCTTGGGACCATACACACGCACGAATGCACGCGCGAACGCGCACACGCACACTGTATGGTATGTGCTCTCTTTCTATATCGCTCTGCTCTGCACTTGGTGGTCAAACATATCTTTATCAAATGAATGTACTGTATGTTTTCATTTAATCATGAAAATTCCTTGCAGTGAAATCATGATATGATAAATGCCCAATGCCCTTTTTCTAATGTCATATTTGAGACTGAATTTAATCTCTATATATAACTCCTTAATTTACTTAAATCTCGCAAGGTGGGTGGTTTGAGGTGGGAAAGACAAATATAGTTAAAGAAAATATACAAGGTGTAAGAGCAAGAGAAGGAGTGTTGATGCAGAATGTAGGGGACAACAAGGGGAAACTGTGGTTTCGTGAGGCCACTACCCCCTTCTTGCTTAAGAAAACTACAACATAGTGGAATTTACACTGGATATGACTGCTTTGATATACAGAATGCAGACGTCAATGGAAACCAAGCACTTTTTTTTTTTTTTTATACGTTACTGTAAAGAATATTTCCCTTTTTAGGCTCAATCCCTTTTTTCCCTTCCCCCTTGATATTATTCTCTCATCCTTCTTCTACAGATTCTACATGCTCTCTCCTTTTCATATCCAAACGTTCATATTTAATCATCCTCTCCTCTGCTCTGCTCTCCTTGCTCTCCTCTTGGTTGGTCCGGCAGCGTTCACTGAGACAGATCTGAGGCTGCTCTGGCGGTGACAGAAGTAGGCTGACCACACCGGCGCTGGCCCAATCAGGGCCGTTCTGCATAGTAATGTGTTGCAGGGGCGGGATAATGAAGTTCCCAGCCTGCCGGCTGGAAGGGTATCCTCCGGTGTGCCATGTGATTTATCTCCTCTGTCAAGAGCCAGGACAGCCAGGACTTGTCCTTCCCCATGGTCCCTGGGAACAGGAGCCAACACAATAGAAGGGCTAGATTCAAAACCTGGAGCAGCCCACTGGACAGCAGTTTTCACCTTACAGTACTGGCAACCCTCATACTATAGTTCAGGGAACTATGTAAAGTACAATAGGATAGGGGACCACTTTCCGTGGTTTACTACTGCAGCACAGAGTATGCTATCAATTTGTCAAACAAACACTGTGCTTGTACCTTAGAGCAGGATACAGCACACAACACAAGAATGCCTGATGCTGTACACGCACTGGTGGAAATCCCAGGATGCTTGTTAAGAGAAGTTTCCAACATCACAAGTCAAACTGAGACAATTTGTCCTTTACATGTTCTTGACATGTGTGTCAGTCCAGGATAAAAAAATATGTTAGGCACACATGTAGTTAATCCACTTTTGGAGTACAATTTGTAATTCCAATTGATAGACCTCATTTATCATGTCTGTGTATGTCAATTTGTGTGTAGGTCTATCGCCTGCAAATAATTCAGCCAAGATTGATATAGGTAATATGTTTCTGTGTGTATGAGTAATTTTGTGAGTATGAGCGTTCCTCTTCGCTCTGCGTCATGCCTGTCTGCCTGCGTCAGGTGTCCGAACCATGCTCCATACAGCCCTCTGTCTCCAAGGCCTGGCTCGGTTGCTTTACATATTTTTCTCAGGCTTGACCTTGGACAAAATAGTTAAATTAGCCCAATGAAGCAGATAATGAGTTCATTTAGGTAATTACGCATTCAGGTGGAATGAAAAAAACTGTAAATATGCCTGAGGTCTATTCCACGTCGGCCAGACTAAATTATGAAGATGCTAAATAAAAAATAATTAGCTTTTTTTCTAGACTCACTTCTAACAAGGAGCTACATGAGATCTAAGTTGAACGGACTCCTTCAGATTGCCTCACGTTTTCTAATTAAAAACAAATGCTAGGAATTGTTTTGCATATTGCAATTTTCAATCGACAAGTTATGCTATTAGCTCTTAATTAGATATTAATTAAATGTAGATTGCACAAATACAAAAAACACAACCATGTCTATAAGGTAAAGCACCAACACCAAGTGTAACATTGTTCTTCTTGGAAGTGAGTGTTTGTTGTGGATATACTGTACCCCCATCACTACACAGCGCTCACGCATTGCTATGACATGTAGATTGTATCGCAGTGCTAGCTGCGTCATTACAGATCCTGGTTCGATCCCAGGCTGTTTCGCAGTCGGCCGTGACCCGTAGACCCATGACGCGGCGCACAATTAACCCAGCATCGTCTGGGTTAGGGGAGGGTTTGGCCGGCCGGGTAATCCTTGTCCCATCGCACTCTAGTGATTCCTGTGGCGAGCCGGGCACAATGCACACTGACACGGTCGCCAGGTGTACGGTGTTTGCTCTGACACACTGGTGCGGCAGGCTTCCAGGTTAAGCGAGCATTGTGACAAGAAGTGGTGCGGCTTGGCGGGGTCGTGTTTCGGAGGTCGCACGGCTCTCGACCTTCACCTCTCCCGAGGCCAACTAGCAGTGTCAGCGATGCGACAACTACAAATTTGATATCACAAAATTGGGGAGAAAAATGGGTAAAATATATATATATATTTTTTACCTAACAAAAAAAACAGAAGCTTCACACATCGCCCACGCACGCTACGTTGGTACAGTCACAGTGTAGCATTCAACTGACAACGAACATGACCCTCAATTTTAAAACGTTCCCGCCACTCCTGCCATTTCTACTGACATCCCCCAAACAAATAAAAACGGACTCTCGGAGAATGAGTGGACAACTAGTAAATAGTCTTGCTTATACACAAAACATTAAAAGGACACCTTCTCTTTCTAATGACAGACTGACCAGGTGAATGCAGCTGAAAGCTATGATCCCTTATTGATCAGTTGTTAAATTGACTTCAGTCAGTGTAGATGAAGGGGAGAAGATAGGTTAAAGAAGGATTTTTAAGCCTTGAGACAATTGAGACTTAGGTTGTGTACGTGTGCAATTCAGAGGGTGAACGGGCAAGACAAAAGTGCCTTTGAATGGGTCTGGTAGTAGGTGCCAGGCGCACCGGTTTGTGTCAAGAACTGTAACGCTGCTTGGTTTTTCAAGCTCAACAGTTTCCTGTGTATCAAGAATGCTCCCAAAAGGCATGCAGCCAACTTGACACAACTGTGGGAAGTTTGAGTCAAAATGGGCCAGCATCCCCGCGGAACGCTTTCGACACCTTGTAGAGTCCATGTCACGATGAATTGAGGCTGTTCTGAGGGCAAAATGTTTTGTACACTTGGTATACATGTCAGTCAGGTGGCTAGCTGCCCGCAACTATCGCAGTAACGTTGAAGGGCTGAGGCTAGTATGACATAGCCAGCCAGAAGGATGAAGTAAGAAGCTAACGTTAAACAGAGACTAACTCAGCAGGAGCAAAAGATAAGCTACTAAGGTCTCATAATAATTGTATTATGAGAGTAGGCTACTGAGACAGACGGTGATGTGGTGCTCAGTGGTGAGGCTGAGGCAGGCTGCAATGCACGCAGAAGAAAGCAGAGGAGACCGAGAGAGAGAGAGGAAGCAAGCAGAGAGAGGTTTGTACAGTGGTTCCAAAACATGGGGTCGGGGCCACGTCGGGTCCACTGAGAAAATCTGTATTAATCTTTTCAAACAAGTTATGAACTTTAAAAAGGAAGAAATGCTTGAATATGAACATCTCCACATGCCCTACATTCCCTATAGGCCTACGTTTACATTCAAATGCAATCAGATTGCAAACAATACAGTTTTTAAAAAATGTAATAGGTTTTCATTTATATCGGTGGTTATTCGTCTTATCTCGATCGCCCACTTGAGTTTATAGTTTACCGGTTACCCACCTTTTTTTTTATACCACTGGAGTACATCACTAATGTTATTACAGAATCATAAGTAATATTCTAATAATTAATGTGGAATTAAATCAAATTAAATTGTATTGGTCACATACAGATATTTAGCAGATGTTACTGCGGGTGTAGCAAAAGTATATACATATGAAATTAGTAAAGCAGTATGTAAACAATATTAAAGTGGCTAGTGTTCCATTATTAAAGTGACCAGTGATTCCAAGTATATGTATATAGGGCAGGAGCCTCTAAGGTGCAGGGTTGAGTAACTGGTTGGTAGCCGGCTAGTGATGGCTATTTAAACAGTCTGATGGCCTTGAGATTTAAGCTGTTTTTCAGACTCTCTGTCCCAGCTTTGATCCACCTGTACTGACCTCGCCATCTGAATGATAGTGGGGTGAACAGGCTGTGGCTTGGGTTGTTGTTGTCCTTGATAATCTTTTTGGCCTTCCTGTGACATCGGGGGCTGTAGGTGTGCTGGAGGGCAGGCAGTGTGCCCCCAGTGATGTGTTGGGCATACTGGAGAGCCCTGCGGTTGTGGGCGGTGCAGTTGCCATACCAGGCGGTGATACAGCACGACAGGATGTTCTCAATTGTGCGTCTGTAAAGTTTGTGAGGGTCTTAGGGGCCAAGACAAATTTCTTCAGCCTCCTATCTGTGTGGGTGGACCATTTCAGATCGTCAGTGATGTGTACGCCGAGGAACTTGAAGCTTTCCACATTCCCCACTGCGGTCCTGTCAATGTGGATAGGGGCGTTCTCCCTCTACTTTTTCCAGAAGTCCATGATCAGCTCCTTTGTTTTGTTGAAGTTGAGGGAGAGGTTATTTTCCTGGCACCACTCCGCCAGGGCCCTCACCTCCTCCCTGTAGGCTGTCTCGTCATTGTTGGTAATCAGGCCTACTATGGTTGTGTCGTCTGCAAACTTGATGATTGAGATGGAGGCGTGTGTGGCCAAGCAGTCATGGGTGAACAGGGAGTACAGGAGGGGCTGAGTACGCACCCTTGTGGGCCCCTGTGTTGAGGATCAGTGAAGTGGAGTTGTTGTTTCCTACCTTCACCACCTGGGATCAGCCCATCAGGAATTCTAGGACCAAATTGCACAGGGCGGGGTTTAGTCATTTGGGTACAGGAACAATGGTGGACATCTTGAAGCCAGTGGGGATAGCAGACTGGGATAGGGAGTGATTGAATATATCCGTAAACACTTTGTCTCTGTACTGACGTTTTGCCCGTTTGATTACCTCACGGAGGGAATAACTGCACTGTTTGTATTCGACCATATTCCCAGTCCCCTTGCCATGGTTAAATGCGGTAGTTTGCGCTTTCAGTTTAGCGTGATAATACAATCATCTGTGTGCTCCATTGATGTATGTTTGTGCGGGGCTTGATTAGTAATGCCTAGGAATACAAATGTGAACACTACGTAATTTGAGAAAAGAGCTATCTGTGTAAAGAGTTGATGATTTTATGCAATGCATCATTAAACACTGAACAGTCACAGATGCTTCAGATGTCAGTATGAATCAGTTCTTATATTTCTCCCCTTTCAGGGGTATACCATTACAATTGCATAGCTAATAGGCTATGTGTTTGTAGATTGACTGAGGTTATAATGGCTGGGGTCATTTTTGCATATTTTTTGCTGTTCTCCAAATTGCATGTAAAAGATTTTAATTGTATAGAAATGCAGTAAATGAGCTTCAACATTCCAACAAATTCCTGGGGGGGAAATTCCAGACCTCACTAACAGTTGGACCACAGAGTGAAGGAAAAGCATCCAAGAAGTGCTCAGAATATGTGGAAACGCCTTCAAGACTGTTGGAAAAGCATTCTGTCATCTGTGCAAAGCTGTCATCAAGGCAAAGGGTGGCTACTTTGAAGAATATAAAATATAAAATATAATAAAAAAAAAAAAAAATTATGCTTTTTTGGGTACTGCATGATTACATATGGGTTATTTCATGGTTTGATGTCTTCACTATTATTCTACAACGTAGAAAATAGTAAAAATAAAGAAAAACCCTTGAATGAGTAGGTGTGTCCAAACTTTTGACTGGTACTGTATATTATTTAGTATATGTAAAGACAAGATTTAATCAAAATTAGTCTGGGAGGTGACAATATTAGCCTATCACTTAGTATATAATTCACATCATTTGTGAATGAGGCCCAGCATATGTAAGAAACAATACCTTTTTTTTGCGACTTAAAAAAAAAATAGTTGCACACCTAATGTAGCCTAGCCCATAGGCCTATATGTTTTAATAAGGTTTGTATCTCAACTAAAGTGGCCAAATAACTTCTTAAAATTAAGCACATTAATCCACTTTACAAGGGGTGTAGAGCCTAACTGCCATATATAAGCAGTGCGTGAGTTTCAAGTTTGGGGAAGAACATTTTCATCATAAAATGTACCTTTATAATAAAAGCATTACAGTACATGCATAATTGCATTTGTGGTAACTTTTGATAATGGTGTTGACAGCTAATGGAATATTTGCTCTTTTAACCTACTACCATGTGCACATTGCTGCGCTTATAATGTGAAAAAAAATACGCAATCGTTTATCAACATTTTAAGCTAAACTTTTTTGGAGGCTATTGGTTTTATTAATTTGGGATCTATCTCATCCCACAACTGTCCAAGACTATGTTTGGAATATTTATTTCTCGCACAGAATAGAATAGGTCGACCTTTGTACTATGGGTATAGTAGATTGACATAGGCTAGTGCTTTTGCTGTTCGTTAGGCCTACTCATATTGTTGACTGACGAAAAGTAAATGTAAAGGTCTTCCAATATCTTCAATATGCACTCGGAACTGGATAAGGACGCGCACAGTTGCGTCCCCTATGTGTCTGTCTTCACTTGTAGCCTGTGAGAAAGACCCAATCACGTGATGGAGCGCACAGCACTCAAGGAGAAACCCACAACTGCCACTGACCGCAAAATATATGGATTTTTTTAGGGTGCATTATGGCCACACAAAGGGGATGGCACCGTGAAATTCCAGGCATTATCAAGTGCTTGTCAAACTGTCAATGAGTGACTGATGTAGTGTGTACAGACTGCAGAAAAAAACAAAGCAGAGTTCATGCCTTTCAAGCAAATTTTTTCAAATCATCATTAGAGTCGCATCATGCAGCCTTACAATGTATTAAAACATATTGACCAAAGTTTGATTAATAGTAACTAAAGTTACATTATTAATAACTCTAAATTAAGCATATAAGAATACCTATTTCTTTGTTAAACGCTCAACACAGAATAGCCGCATGTGCGCACCCTCAAATCATTTTGAGAAAATATCCTTTCTATTTATTCAGCTTTGTTCAATTGTATTCTTCATACTATAACATTTTGCGATGGAATTCTAAGCAAATCTTGTCTGCTAAATGAACTAGTGTAGCCCACATCCATTTGGCATAGCCAGATCAGGACCTAACATAAGGACAACTCCGAGTATGTTATTCTGTTCTCCTGAAATAGACTACATTTTCTTCATATCATTGTTGTTTAGACCTGTCTGAAATACGTAAATAATGGATTAATGTTCCAAACATCTGCATCAGTGTGGAAGCCAGGATGTCACGTTCTGACCATAGTTTGTTTGTGTTTTCCTTGTTTTAGTGTTGGTCAGGACGTGAGCTGGGTGGGCATTCTATGTTTTGTGTTTCTATGTTGTGTTTGTTGTTTGGCCTAATATGGTTCTCTATCAGAGGCAGGTGTTTTGCATTGTCTCTGATTGGGAACCATATTAAGGTAGCCTGTTTTGTGTTGGGATTTGTGGGTGGTTGTCTTCTGTCTTTGTGTTCTCTGCACCAGATAGGACTGTATCGGTTTTGCCACATTTGTTATTTTGTATTTTTGTAAGTGTTCACGTTTATCGTCTTAATTAAATATGTTGAGCACGAACTACGCTGCGTCTTGGTCCGATTCGTGACCACCACAGCCCTATTCACATACACTACATACGCACGTGTGCGCACACACACACACACACACACACACACACACACACACACACACACCACACACACACACACACACACACACACACACACACACACACACACACACACACACACACACACCTAGGAGGAACCAGGTTATGAGGGGTGGCCAGTCCTCTTCTGGCTGTGCCGGGTGGAGATTATAACAGAACATGGCCAAAAGTTCAAATGTTCATAAATGACCAGCATGGTCAAATAATAATAATCACAGTAGTTGTCGAGGGTGCAGCAAGTCAGCACCTCAGGAGTAAATGTCAGTTGGATTTTCATGCCGATCATTAAGAGTATCTCTACGCCCTGCGGTCTCTAGAGAGTTGAAAACAGCAGGTCTGGGACAGGTAGCACGTCTTGGTGAACAGGTCAGGGTTCCATACGCGCAGGCAGAACAGTTGAAACGTGGAGCAGCAGCACGGCCAGGTGGACTGGGGACAGAAGGAGTCATCATGCCAGGTAGTCCTGACGCATGGTCCTAGGCTCAGGTCCTCCGAGAAAGAGAAAGAAAAGAGAAGAAGAGAGAATAGAGAGAGCATACTTAAATTCACACAGGACACCGGATAAGAAGGAGAAGTACTCCAGATATAACCAACTGACCCTAGTCCCCCGACACATAAACTACTGCAGCATAAATACTGGAGGCTGAGACAGGAGGGGTCAGGAGTCACTGTGGCCCCATCCGATGATACCCCCGGACAGGGCCAAACAGGAAGGATATAACCCCACCCACTTTGCCAAAGCACAGCCCCCACACCACTAGAGGGATATCTTCAACCACCAACTTACCATCCTGAAAAAAGGCAGAGTATAGCCCACAAAGATCTCCGCCACGGCACAAACCAAGGGGGGGGGGGGCAACCCAGACAGGAAGATCACGTCACTGACTCAACCCACTCAAGTGACGCACCCCTCCTAGGGACAGCATGAAAGAGCACCAGTAAGCCAGTGACTCAGGCCCTGTAATAGGGTTAGAGGCAGAGAATCCCAGTGGAGAGAGGGGAACCGGCCAGGCAGAGAAAGCAATGGCGGTTCATTGCTCCAGAGCCTTTCCGTTCACCTTCACACTCCTGGGCCAGACTACACTCAATCATATGACCYACTGAAGAGATAAGTCTTCAGTAAAGACTTAAAGGTTGAGACTGAGTCTGCATCTCTCACATGGGTAGGCAGACCATTCCATTAAAATGGAGATCTATAGGAGAAAGCCCTGCCTCCAGCTGTTTGCTTAGAAATTCTAGGGACAATTAGGAGGCCTGCGYCTTGTGACCGTAGCGTACGTGTAGGTATGTACGGCAGGACCAACTCGGAAAGATAGGTAGGAGCAAGCCCATGTAACGCTTTGTAGGTTAACAGTAAAACCTTGAAATCAGCCCTTGCCTTAACAGGAAGCCAGTGTAGGGAGGCTAGCACTGGAGTAATATGATCAAATTTTGGGGTTCTAGTCAGGATTCTAGCAGCCGTATTTAGCACTAACTGAAGTTTATTTAGTGCTTTATCCGGGTAGCCGGAAAGTAGAGCATTGCAGTAGTCTAACCTAGAAGTAACAAAAGCATGGATAAATGTTTCTGCATCATTTTTGGAAAAAAAGCTGTCCTTGAAACAGTCTTGATATGTTTGTCAAAAGAGAGATCAGGGTCCAGAGTAACACCGAGGTCCTTCACAGTTTTATTTGAGACGACTTTACAACCATCAAGATTAATTGTCAGTTTCAACAGAAGATCTCTTTGTTTCTTGGGACCTAGAACAAKCATCTCTGTTTTGTCCGAGTTTAAAAGTAGAACGTTTTCAGCCATCCACTTCCTTATGGCTGAAACACAGGCTTCTAGCGAGAGCAATTTTGGGGCTTCACCATGTTTYATTGAAATGTACAGCTGTGTGTCATCCGCATAGCAGTGAAAGTTAACATTATGTTTTCGAATGACATCCCCACGAGGTAAAATACATAGTGAAAACAATAGTGGTCCTAAAACGGAACTTTGAGGAACACCGAAATGTACAGTTGATTTGTCAGAGGACAAACCATTCACAGAGACAAACTGATATCTTTCAGACAGATAAGCTCTAAACCAGGCCAGAACTTGTCCGTATAGACCAATTTGGGTTTCCAATCTCTCCAAAAGAATGTGGTGATCGATGGTATCAAAGGCAGCACTAAGGTCTAGTAGCACGAGGACAGATGCAGAGCCTCGGTCTGACGCCATTAATTAAAAGGTAATTTACCACTTTCACAAGTGCAGTCTCAGTGCTATGATGGGGTCTAAAACCAGACTGAAGCATTTCGTATACATTGTTTGTCTTCAGGAAGGCAGTGAGTTGCTGCGAAACAGCTTTTTCAAAAACAATTTGAAAGCAATGGAAGATTCGATATAGGCCGATAGTTTTTTATATTTTCTGGGTCAAGGTTTGGCTTTTTCAAGAGAGGCTTTATTACTGCCACTTTTAGTGAGTTTGATGCACATCCGGTGGATAGAGAGACGTTTATTATGTTCAACATAGGAGGGCCAAGCACATGAAGCAGCTCCTTAAGTAGTTTAGTTGGAATAGGGTCCAGAATGCAGCTTGAAGGTTTAGAGGCCATGATTATTTTCAGTAATCAAAACACTTTTTACACATTTTGTTGTGTTGCAACCTGAATTTAAAATGTGTAAAATGAATTAAAAAATTGGTCACTGGCCTACACACAATACCCCATAATGTCAAAGTGGAATTATGTTTTTCAAAAAGTGTACAAATGAATTACAAATAAAAAGCTGAAATTTCTTCAGTCAATAAGTATTCAACCACTTTGTTATGGCAAAGTTCAAGAATGGCAAAGTTCAAGAGTAAAAGTGTGCGTAACAAGTCATATAACACGTTGCATGGACTCCCTGTGTGCAATAATTGTGTTTATAAACATGATTTTTGAATGACTACTGTACCTCATCTCTCACCTTTCAGCAGAACAATAACCTAAAACACAAGGCCAAATCTGCTTTGGTGTTGCTTACCAAGAAGACAGTGACTTGTATGACTTAAATCTATGGCAAGAAAATGATTGTCTAGCAATAATCAATCAAAATCAACAACCAATTTGACAGAGCATGAAGAATTTTTAAAACAATAATAGCCTAATGTTGCACAATCTAGGTGTGGAAAGGTCTTAGAGACTTACCCAACAAGACTGCAATCACTGCCAAAGGTGATTCTTCAAATTATTGCTTCAGAGTTGTGAATATTAATGTAAATTAGATATTCTGTATTTCATTCTCGGTAAATGTCGAAAAATCTCTAAAAACATGTTTTCACTTTGTCATTATGGGGTATTGCGTGTAGATTGGTAGAAAAAAATATATATATTTTGAATTCAGGCTGTAACACAGCAAATTGTGGAATAAGTCAAGGGTTATGAATACTTTCTGAAGGCACTGTAGCTCCATTCTTGTGTATTATATGTAATTCCTCTTGTGTTACTATTTTGATTTGATCATTTGATTTGATTTGACAAGGTCAAACAACCACTTAACCTTTAAAAGCTTCCATTCCGTATTTCCTTGTTTTTTTATTGATGTTTGTGTTGGAGATTATTGGTTACGGTCTGTTCACAGACAGATTTACTACATTTTGATATGGATAACAATCGTCCTGTATCTCTCTCACCTCGCTCACTGATCTACTCTCAGCTAATTAATACAATGAACCAACACTAGCTGTTCTCATAACCTCAGTTGGAAAGAGAGCATCGACCTCATTTAAAGGGAAAAGGAGTTTAATATCAAGGAATGTATTATCTCTCCTGTTCAGTACTATCTAAAAAAAAAAACTACAATAGTACTAGTAATAGTACAATGCTTAAATTAATCATTCAAGCACTCTCTACTTTAAGTGTCAACATTTTGTCACTCGGGACAATCGTCAATGAAGTAATTTTAGCAGTATGGTAAATATTTCTTTTGAACCATTGTCAGGCATTGGTGAGAGCATGAGGGGCATGGAAAAGTGTTCATTGTCAGTGTAACAATTGGACCATGTACTACCCAGGCTATTCTCTGCTGCCTTTTATTAGGAAGCGTTAACAAGTTGCTGTGTGGGCAGGCGGAGGATAAGTACACAGTAATTGACTCCTGCCCTCTCTTATTGTGTTAGAGGCCTAATAAAAGCATTCTGCTTTCACAGGCGTTATAGACTCACAACGGGCCCGTCTCATTTTGTCATCAGTGCTGCTCGCAACAGGCAAACGCCTTGGCAGCTGAACCTGTGCTTTATGATACTGTACTCTGTACTCTGGTAATGTGTGTGTGTGTCGCATACCTCTCTTCGTCTCCCATGTTTCCATCCAACTGGCGTCTAACCACGGTAGCAAGGCGGAGTGCTGCTAGTTCCTGAAGCTGGCTTGTGTCTGGGCAGGCTCCTTGGGAAGCAGGCGACAGGGTGACAGCGTCGGCTTGACTCTCCTAATGATTGTCTCACTTCCTCTGGCAGTCTCCCCTTGCGGGCGCTGAAGCCCCACATCTCACCGGTCGACAGCGAGTGCCGTCATCTGTGTGACCTAGCAGCCTCCAAACGTAGCCTGCAGACCCAGTGTCACTTTGGCTTTGGCAGCGGCCAGGGGATTGGGGGTAATGTCAGTGCGCTGTGAAGGGTAAACAGATTAATAGAAGCTAATGAGAGTGAGTGGAGCGGCATGGTCGATACGGACAGCGTGCTTGGGAGATGTAGTGCCGCTGTTTGCCTAGACAGTGCCGCCTCACTCTCTCACTCGTACGCTAAGGGAATTGTCCTGGAATTTACAGTTTATGGTACCATGTATATTCCCTGAGGAAATATGCTACGGTTGAATTCCTAATAAGTGATATACAGTAACAAAGCCAGAAGAGGATTATGCTTTATACTCTTCCATGCTGTACTATGCTACTCACTCAATGAAATGTTGTTTTGCCCATACCATAAATGCAATGATTACATGATGATGTGTTATTAAAGCCATTAAAGGACATGAAATAACCCATTTACTAGATACCATAAGAGTAATACAAGCATTTATAGGCATATACCTCATTACATGGAGAAAGACAGTGTATCCAATTAATGTTACATTAATTTGTGACATATAATTCCAAACATGATATAATTTATGGCCTAATGAAGCTAAAAGCTGAGCCCCATTGTCAGCTGTGACAAATGGCTATATCAATGTCCACTGATGACTCAGGGGGCCAGTCAGTCAATGGCTCAGACACTGACTCAACACTGGCACTAGAATGAAATGAGTGTAATCACTGGCCAAGCAACCAGTGACAGTGTCTGTCTATGCTCTTCAATTCCTCTAATCGTGCTCCAGGGACAAATTGTGCATTGATGATCCAGCCAGCTGGCCACAATGCTCGGTTTTATTTTGTTGCTCTTCAAAGTCATTTTTGAATGATGCTTGTCTGTGTTTCATGACACTTACATCTACAATATCTTAGACTGCAATGGGGGAACCACGTTGTTTAATGCTGTATTCTTACCAGAACGTCGAAGTGTCTATGTATGTGGTCTGCGTCCACTGATGTTCTCCAGTAGGTTGTGTCCTCTGTGATCAGAGACCAGAGTAGTAGTAGCAGTAGCAGCTGTTCCAGTGGGTCAGTCAGGGCTTTCACTCTGCCCTCCTGGGACAACACAATCCACAGCCTCCGTGGGCCAGATATGACGCGCTACTTTCTGTTCTATTTGATTGTTCTTCTCATCTCATCCCTCTCGCTCTCTATCTCTATCCCTGACCTCTTTCTCCTTTTTCACTCAATGTCTTCACCTTTTCTGTTTTTCTTTACACTACATCCCTTTTCTGATGATATTAATCGTTCTCTCTCCTCGCCCCTATTCTTTATTAAGGGTGAACCTATACGCTGACTGAAGACAGTAATCAAGTCACCTATAATCAGAGGGGATCCCTCACAGGCACCCCTCCAACATCTGACATAGTGTCTCCACCTAATTTATCCCACCATTCCTCATTCACCAGAGAGTGAACACACATCAATGACAGACATACATCATAATGTGAGTCTCTCTACCAGCATCAGGGTGGGGTGTCGGTATGAGTAGATTGGATTTAGGATCACAGCTCCCACATCCAGCCCCCACAACAATCCAGCCCCCACAACCATTTACAGTCAGCTCCAAAAGTATTAAGAGTGACAGAGTTACAGAGGCAGAAATATCATACCCCCAAGACATGCTAACCTCTCACCATTACAATAACAGGGGAGGTTAGCATTTTTTTGGGGGGGGGGGGGTATGATTCATTCAGTATTATCCATAATCATGGCAGCAGCCACATTAATGTAAAATGTTTAGAAATATTATATTGTTATTTACAATAAAAGTGACTCCAAAGTGAAACAATACATTATTAATTTCCATTGGGCAAAAAAATGATCTGAAACACAACCAAAACAAATGTGTAGTCACATGCTTGATATAGTCAATTCATGCTATGAATATTGGACCAAATACTTCACTTTTGGCTAGAAAAATAATTGAATTTGTCCCAATATTTTTGGTCCCCTAAAATGGGGTGACTATGTTCAAAAAGTGCTGCAATATCTAAACGGTTCACCCCATATGGAGTACAGAGCCAAAACAGCCAAAAATGTGTCAGTGTCCCAATACTTTTGGAGGTCACTGTAGCTACCCAGCCCCTCAAGCCCACCAGATTCATACCCAGCCACACAGCGGGCTATCATTCTCCTTTTGAGAGGCTGAGAGTGAGAGGAGGAAATTAGGAAAGGGTTTATAATCTGTCTCACAAGATGCATGCATCTGGGAATGTGGATACTGAGATGAAGACCCTGTCTGACAGTAATGTTGATCCTTCATATTGCCCCCCGGATCCCTCTCCCACTATCCCCTGTCCCCCTCCCTATCCCCTGTCCCCATACCCATCTGTGGCCCCTCACTGGTGCCAAACAGAAAGGGCGTGACAGTGACATGGCGAACCAGGGTCGTGACCTCACGTCCCCCATCATTAGAGGGTAGAGATGGGCAGGGACTTCCTGTTGATGTGGTGGCCAGGGAGGCCACCACACCAGCCTGGCCCCGTCCACCCCCGCCCCCTCCCTGGCCACCCCCTGTACACACACCCCTGCAGAGATGGCCACTAATTGCCACTTTCGCTGCCAGTGTGGGTGTGGAGGGAATGTCAGAGCACTGCACCGGCGCAGGAAAGCCACAGGACTCCGTTCACAGGGGGAGGGAGCCTTATATGAGCCACTAGACTCCAGCGCTCGTTGGCCTCATTGGTCTGCAATAATTTGGAATTATTCTGCTCTGCTTAATTGATCAATTAAAGAGGTTAATTGGCTAGAGAGTCTCTCACCTGGTTTCTCAGGTCTACAAATGATAGCAAGTAATGACAGAAACCGGTCACAACTGAAGGCTATGGAGAAGAGGGGATGTATAATGAGTGTTTTTACATTTATGTAAATTAGATTATTTGCACTGCATTCATCGTGCAGCCTTGCTAACATTGATGCTGTGAGGCTATGTGTATGTATAGTAGCGATGTGGACTCGAGTCATGTGACATTTTGAGAATTGACTGGGCAAAAATAAAAAAACACTTGACAGTCGACTTCGACTTGATCATCTATGACTTGGGAGTTAACTTGGACTCGAGCTGTAACACTAGAGACTAGAGAGATTTGGATTTCCCCCTCTAAAAGAGCCAAACCACCTTCCTCTCCTGTTGAATTAGGTTATTACACCATGCGCATACATTCTTGGCAATTTTGTTTCTCAAAGTGGAGAATCGCATTGGGTTATATGGGAAATTACCGTTAAATTCTGTTCTGCCTAGTGCAGATGATTTATTTCATGATCTGTGAAGTTTATTATGTAGGCCTACAGTATGTACTGTACTGGTAAGCCAACTGTAAGGAAAACAGAACATATTACCTGAATTTAAAAATGTAATCTAAATATATAAAACACTTAACCATTGACTTGAGGACTCGAAACCCAAAATTAGGGACTTTTGACTTGACTTGACCTGAGCTCTGGAACGTGACCTAATACTTGTCCATTATTACTTGGGACTTCACTCAAGATTCAAGGTTAAGACTCAAGACTTTCTTAGGACTTGCTCAATTGTGACTTGGTCCCATCTCTCTGACGTGCAGTTGTTAACCTAGTTATCTAAAGAAAAATGTCATGGCCAACACCAAGTCTCCGTCCTCCAATACAATTACATTGAGTGTATAAAACATTAACAACTCCTTCCTAATTTTGAGTTGCATCCCCTTTTGCCATCAAACAACCTCAATTTGTCAGGGCATGGATTCTACAAGGTTTCAAAAGCATTTCAAAGGGATGCTGGCCCATGTTGACTCCAATACTTCCCACAGTGGATGTCCTTTGGGTGGTGGGCCATTCTTGGGAAACGGTTGAACTTGAAAAACCCAGCAGTGATGCAGTTCTTGACACACTCAAACTGTTAAAGACACCTACATCTTTTGTCTTGCCCATTCACCCTCTGAGTGGCACACATACACAATCCATGTCTCAATTGTCTAAAGGCTGAAAAAGCATTCTTTATCCTGTCTCCTCCCCTTCATCTACACTGAAGTGGATTTAACAAGTGCCATCAATAAGGGATCATAGCTTTCACCTGGATTCACCTAGTCAGTCTGTGTCATGGAAAGAGTTCCTAATGATTTGTAAATTCAATGTATATTAGAGACACTTTGCATTCTTTGCCAAGCAGATAAATAAGGGGCCTATTAAAGTGTGGCTTTTTTATGGTGGCGAGTGAGTTTTATGTTTGAAATATTTTTATAAGCCCTCTTCCACTCTTTTATTGACTACTCGTGCCATCTGGAGCCTTATAGCTGTGAAGCTTTTCGTCTAGTTGAAGCCTTTTGTCAGTGCGTTTCTCACTACTGTTCACAAACATTATATACATTTGGGGACAGTGGGGTAAGTCGTGCCAAAGGGTTCGTTGAGCCACCCCTTGTTTCTAGAAAACCATACAAAAAAGGGAATCATGTGAGAAAATATTTAGGAAAAGGTCATCATTTCATGTAGTCTGTGAAGGAAGAAACCACATGGAAAAAGTGGTAAGCAAGTTAGGTCCAAATTTCCACAAAGTCAAATTCATTTATTGTGTTATAGGTTTCATGATGCTTGTATCTAAACCAGGGGTGTCAAACATATGGCCCGAGGGCCGGATTGTGGTTTGAGTAAAAAAAATACAAGTAATGTACTTTAAAATGACTAAAACCAAATCGAAACTGTAGAAATTACAATGGACGTACATTTATACAATTTCTTGACCGTGTCCAGCTCGCTAATAGTCACTGAAATTAAAGATAGACAGTCAGGGAGTACCTAAAATTCCCCAAAACCACGGACAGAGGACCTCGTTAAAGATTCAGGAGTGTCAAACAAATTAGTTTGACACCCCTGACCAAAATAGATTGTTTTAAGTCTGTTTCATACATACGTTGGGGACTCTATAAGCTGCAATATGAGGTCTTAAACCAAGCATGAATGTGCATCCTTATAGCTGAGTGGGTTAATGTATTCAAAATGTTTCTTTGTGATAAATTGTGCCATTTGGCCAGGGGCAAGTTGAGCCAATGACTAATCAATATTCCCTTGGGCCACTTAGTTATTATTTTTTTTTTTAAAGAGCAAGGTTGGCCTCCCGAGTGGCGCAGCGGTCTAAGGCACTGCATCACAGTGCTTGAGGCATCACTACAGACCCGGGTTTGATCCCAGGCTGTGTCATAACCAGCAGTGACCGGGAGTCCCATAGGGCGGCACACAATTGGCCCAGCGCTGTCTGGGTTACGGGAGGGTTTGTACAGGGGGGAGTTACTTGGCTCATCATGCTCTAGCGACTCCTTGTGGCGGTCCGGACGCCTGCAGGCTGACCTCGGTCGTCAGTCGAACGGTGTTTCCTCCAACACATTGGTGCAGCTGGCTTCCGGGTAATTAAGCGAAGGGGTTTAAGAAGCGCGGTTTGGGGGGTCATGTTTCGGAGGACGCATGACTCGACCTTCTCCTCTCCCGAGCCCACTGGGGAGTTGCAGCGATTAGACAAGATCGTAATTGGATCACAATTGGATATCACGAAATTGGGGAGAAAAAGGGTTGGGTTCACAGGACGCTGCTGAGGGGAGAACGACTCAAAAATAATGGCTTGAATGGAGTAGATGGAATGATATGAAACACATGGAAATCATGTGTTTGATGAGTTCGATTACCATTCCATTAATTAATCCTGTGGTTGGGATGTTGATTCTGGGTTAGTGATATACTGTATGACCCAGCGGGTCAGATTAGAAGACTGGATGCGTGGTTTAGTAGTGGCATGGCTTTCAGATAGTTATTTCTGGCCACCCGTGGAAGTAAATGTCATCTGTTTTGCTGTATTGTTAACAAGTTAAGATTCAACACGTACAGTTTTGTAGCTTTAATGAGGCTTGCACAAGTGTATGAGTTCCTCATTTTCTCATAGCATCCCTGAAGTCCTCTCTCTCTCTCTCTCTCTCTCTCTCTCTCTCTCTCTCTCTCTCTCTCTCTCTCTCTCTCTCTCTCTCACATACATTATATGCCTGCAACAGTCTGAGAGCTGGGTTGTATAGGCTGACGTAAAGGTAAAAATAGTCTGATGATGAAGGGTGGTTGGCTGGTTGGAGGACCAGCAGGGGCATTTAGGGGTGGGAGACATTAAGAGGGGGTAGGTCATGTGCTGATATGCCACGGGGGCTGGCACACTGTGAGCTCCTGGAGCATGGGGCCAAGTTTCCAGTCAACACATGAGTCACCCAGCAGAGATGCACCCGAAATAAATGGCTTCCCTGTTCCAGCCGGAACCACACCCTCATGTGGTTTCTTGGAGGGGCAGCGTGGGTAGGGAGGGGCGACCGCCCCACTGGGGTTTTTGGGGCCAGGGTTGAGGGGGTTTGGGAGGAGAGGGGGGTGATGGGGGCGTGTGGAGAGCATGGGGGCGTTTTTGAGATCCCAAAACGACAACGTTTGGGGCAAGCAGCTGGCTTGCCCCAAGTCTTTTCATTGTTTATTTTTTGCCCGCAGCGGGGATTGTAAACAATGGCACGCCCTCTCTCTGGGCTGTGGCCGGGCCCAGGCTGTGTCTTGAGGCTTGGAGGGCTTGGAGCTGGCTCTAACCCTTTAGGCCAGCCTAGGCCGCATCAACACCACTCAATCTACCACTCTATAGGCCCCTTGTGGAAAGTTTTACAGACTCTCTCTTCTTTCTGTCTGTCTGTCTCTGCCTATCGTCCTTTCACCATGACATAAAAATGATGTGTGTGACACCAGTCTGTTGAAGCTTCTCAAGAAAGTTCAAAAGTGAGTGTAAAAAAAGGCCTCTGTACAGTCTCTGAGAGAACTGCAAGTGGTTTGGCTTGTCAAAGGTCAGTAATCAAGACTAAACCAACATACATTTCCAATCCCTCTCTCCCTCTCTTTCTCTGTGTGTCTGTCTCTCTTACTTTAATTCTCTCTCTCATCCTTTTAGAGAGACAGAGTGCAGTCAAGCAGACAGACAGATGTTGAAATTTGTGTAGGAGACACCCAATCAGTCTAGGAATCTCAGAGCCAGAGTCTCTCTCTCTGTCTCTCGCTCATCTATATTAGCTAGCTCAGTGAGTCAGAGGAGTGACAAGAGAGTTGGGAGTCAGTCGTTACCCATGGTGACGGAGGTGTCATTCTTTCCATCTATTATGTATATCTCTTTAATTCAATCAGGTAGTATAGTGGCCTCCAAGCAAACAGCTCGGGGGGACACACTGAGAGACGTTATATATAAGACAATCTTAGGGAAGCAATGGGGATGATCTGATCCCAACTCATGTACTTGATATAAAGAGGTGGGGAAAGAGTGTAGTGCACTGACTGAATAAAATAAAAAAGTACTTGCTAACTCAACTGCTGGTCATCATTGTCAAACATCTGGAACACAAATCTGTTTTTCAATCTGGAAGAGATTGCTGCTTGTGTTTTCTTTGAAAATATTCTCTAATATTTCCATTCGTATGGTAGTTATTGAAATTAAGAATAGATACTAGGATGATGCCGTTAATACACGCACGTTCGAGTTACCTACAGGGCCTCATGCTCAAAACAAGGAAATGCTAATCAATGTACGGTATAATTAATTACATGAGTATGAGAATGTTGTTTATCCGCTTTTTGTTTGTTATTGTCTGTTTTTGTGTATGAACACTTCTTAAATCTATCCGGAGAAAAAAGTATCTTTTGGGAGTATCACCTCGCCTGCATGAGAGAAGAAAAGATCAAACTGAAAGCATACACCCTTTAATCCACAAACATTCACCAACAGACACAAACACAAAGACGTACACAAACATGCATGCATACATGCACGCATGCAAACACACACACACAGCAACGACACTCAGCTCAGCACACACACGACACAAACACAACAAAGCACACAACAACTTCAACACACAAACACACACCACAAGCACAACACACACACACACCACGTTCACTAAAGCTTCTACGAGCTCCAACTTTGGAAGTTGGAATGAGAACAAGAACAAGGAGAGAAGGAGAGAGCGAAACGATGGAAAGAAAGAAAGAAACCAACTGAATTGGAGCTGAATGTATTGTCACTCGACGGAGTGTTGCAAACTCCAGGTTCGCTAACAAACAGGGACGACTCCCTGTCTTTTCCCCTGAGGTAACGGTGCGTTTGGGGAGATAATTGACGAGTCCCTCGGCATGTAGCGAGGGAGGGAACACTTCACACAGCTACACACAGCCACACACAAAGCTCAGCTCGGAGACTGTGTTTCTCTGTATATCTGTATGGCAAAACCAAGAGTGTATGTGTGTGTGAGGAGAAAAGAGTGATTGTTCCCGTCTTTGTGTAGCGTAATCCATTTCCGCTAGGCGTGAGAAGAGAGAGAACCTGAAAAAGCTTCAGACTGCAGTGAAAGAGGTCTGCTACTCTCTCCATCTCATTGCTGTGGAACCCTTCCCGGTCTTACACTGTTGTACAAAAAACATTCTGTCTGTATTCAACTGTATTCAACTTGTTTTCTTCCCTCACCAGCTTAAAGATAGCTGAGATAGAGTCCAGTTCTATGGAATGTAGTACCACCTACTTAGATCCGAACGACAAAGTACAAAGTAAGGAAGCCACTGTTTGTAATCGGTGGAATTTTGACAGCTGCGTAGACTAATTCAAAGAGGCAATTTTGCTGTGAGATGGTGCTTAAAAATTGTAATATGTGAATACTCACTAATCCAAACTGTGTACATTCATTGTGTTCTCTTGATTAGTATACATGAAAAATATGGGTATGAAATATAATCTAAGCATACTATCAAACAAGCTTGAGTTAAGGGCACGGTCTTTGATGTCCATAATTTCTCACCATTTACTAAAAGGGGCTTTTGCTTTGACTTTGATATACTCATCGTTCATGCCATCAATGCCTTCTCTTTTAGTCCTTTTAAAAAGTGTTACATATTCTAAATAACTGTACACAAACGAAGGCAGCTGTTGATTTGGTTTGATAAAATTTCTAACAGTCTGCCAAATTATTGCGTGGTATAATGCCACTCGTTATGCTGTCAATTTAAAATGTCTGCATTCGAGAGGGGCGCAACAAAAAAGGGCTGGAATGTGTATCTGGGAGAAATGGTGCTCCTATAGCAACATTCAATTAGGAACTCTGAGCTGCCTTCAAGTGCTGCCAAACTGAGTTATAAATACTCACAATGGGCCGATCTGGTTGTCTACTGGGTTTATTTGGTCAACAGTTCTGTATGACGAGATTTCTTTGCAGGGGTCGTGAAAGATCTCAGACACAAACAACTTCTCAAACTGTGTTACCCAACAACTATATCCAGCAGACAGATTGTCTTGGTGAGCATAGTGGAAACCTCTCAGCCTATCTGCACAGGGGTTGAATCTAAGGGAGGTATTGTTGAGACTAGGGCATCCAGACATGATTGGAGAAGGGGGAGAGGTTGCACAGAGACAAGTTCCCTTAAAATCTGACTGGGACAGAGAAGACTTCCTCAATCACCACATTGAGGAAGCTAGAATATCCACATTCCCCCCCTATATGATACATTTAATCATAGGGAAAAACATCAACACATCCGGCTACTGTGAGCCAGATTACAAGCACCACTGACTGAGTTTTCCATGCACTGTATGTATCATAGATGACTCAATGAATATCATCCAATAGTGAACAGAACATTATGGATTTAGACAGGGTGACATTCTGATTTTGTGAGAAGGCAGCAGTGTGTGTGTATGTGTGTGTGCGTGTGTGTGTTTGTGCGTGCATGTGTGTATCTGTGGTGTGTGTGGGTGTATGTTTTCTGGTTGATACTGTATCAGTGCTTTAGCTACTAGTTTATAAAGAATGCAGCAATAAGTGTGTGTGCATGCACACGTATGTTTTCTTGGTGCCATGAGCTGTGTGTGCGGTAGAGATGGCTGCAGTGTTGAGTGTGTGTTCTCTGTCAGTCTGTCCCTGCTGTGGCAGCAGCTCCTGCTGAACGCCTCCGCACTTCCACCCCCTGCAGAGGACTTTGATTGCCGTGGAAACAGCACTTAAGGAGAACATTTGGATTGCCTCCTCTCTCATTCAAAGGTGGTGTTTAATTGGCTCCATTTAATAGAGAACATTTTTTAATAAATACATCACACATTGCTGTGTGATGTATTAGTCGTTGTGTGTTGATGAGAAGGATAAATAAAACCATGAATGTAAACGCCAACCAGGCTCATAAACAATAACACAATGTAGGGTGTTAAGGGGGTAAACTAATCATTTCTTTACATTACACCAAATGATACAACATACTCCCAGAAGCACAGTGCATATTTTGTTATGTCTGTAGACCTTCCCAATGCTGAGATATTACAACTTGTGTGTCTGAATTCTGGATCAAAAGATCTCAGGAGATAATGCACAGGTCAATGGCAAGTCTTTTCCAAAAATGGCACCGAAAGTATAGTCTTGCTAACACCAACTTCTCTACATCCTTGGCTTGAGTGTCTGGAACAGCTGCCTTACTTTGTTGGCACGAAATGGCGATAATGAAGGGACTGTGCCCTCAGACTTCAAGGCGTCACCCTACGCTTGTTGGATATCCCCGTTTCGAAATTGAACTAATCATGGTCTATTGTTTAATATAGGTCCGCTCCAGCCTCTCCGTTTCCTTCCAGCAAGCCATTCCAGGATAAGCATACACATACGGTAGCACAAACCTTCAGAGTTTGGTCATCGTTTGCCGCTAACATCTTGAATAGGGCGCATAAATCATCACACATACAGGTTTTGTACATATATATATATATATATATATATATATATATATATATATATACGTATATACAGTAGCAGTCAATATATATATACAGTGGGGAGAACAAGTATTTGATACACTGCCGATTTTGCAGGTTTTCCTACTTACAAAGCATGTAGAGGTCTGTAATTTTTATCATAGGTACACTTCAACTGTGAGAGACGGAATCTAAAACAAAAATCCACATTGTATGATTTTTAAGTAATTAATTTGCATTTTATTGCAGACATAAGTATTTGATCACCTTTCCAACCAGTAAGAATTCCGGCTCTCACAGACCTGTTAGTTTTTCTTTAAGAAGCCCTCCGTTCTCCACTCATTACCTGTATTAAATGCACCTGTTTGAAACTCGTTACCTGTATAAAAGACACCTGTCCACACACTCAATCAAACAGACTCCAACCTCTCCACAATGGCCAAGACCAGAGAGCTGTGTAAGGACATCAGGGATAAAATTGTAGACCTGCACAAGGCTGGATGGGCTACAGGACAATAGGCAAGCAGCGTGGTGAGAAGGCAACAACTGTTGGCGCAATTTATTAGAAAATGGAAGAAGTTCAAGATGACTGTCAATCCATCCTCGGTCTGGGGCTCCATGCAAGATCTCACCTCGTGGGGCATCAATGATCATGAGGAAGGTGAGGGAATCAGCCCAGAAACTACACGGCAGGACCTGGTCAATGACCTGAAGAGAGCTGGGACCACAGTCTCAAAAGAAAAACATTAGTAACAC
>NW_019942912.1:0-8070 GCF_002910315.2 Salvelinus sp. IW2-2015 | reverse complement strand
CACACACACCACACACACACACACACCACACACCACACACACACACACACACACACACCACACACACACACACACACCACACACACACACACACACCGTTCACTAAAGCTTCTCGATCCTCCAACGTTGAGAGAAGTATGGAATGAGAAACAAGAACAAGGAGAGGTGAGAAGAGAGCGAAAAAACGATGGAAAGAAAGAAAGCAAAAAACAACGAATTGGAGCGTGAATGTATTGTCACTCGACCGGATTTGCAAACTCCAGGTTCGCTAACAACAGGGACGGACTCCCTCCTTGTTCTTTCCCCTGAGGACTCCGGTGCGTTTGGGGCAGATAATGTGACGATCCCTCGGCATGTAGCGAGGGAGCAAACACTTCACACAGCTACCACAAGCCACACACAAAGCTCAGCCCTCGGAACTGTGTTTCTCCTGTTATATCTGTATGCAAAAGCCAAGAGTGTATGTGCTGCTTTGTGAGGAGGCAAAGAAAGAGTGACTTGTTCCCGTCTTTGTTGTAGCGTTAATCCGTTTCCGCTAGGCGTAGAGAAGAGAGAGAACCTGAAAAAGCTTCAGAACTGCAGTGAAAGAGGTCTGCTACTCTCTCCATCTCATTGCTGTGGAAACCCTTCCCGGTCTTACACTGTTGGACAAAAAACATTCTGTCTGTATTCAACTGTATTCAACTTGTTTTCTTCCCTCACCAGCTTAAAGATAGCTGAGATAGAGTCCAGTTCTATGGAATGTAGTACCCACCTACTTAGATCCGAACGACAAAGTACAAAGTAAGGAAGCCACTGTTTGTAATCGGTGGAATTTTGAACAGCTTGCGTAGACTAATTCAAAGAGGCAATTTTTGGCTGTGAGATGGTGCTTAAAAATTGTAATATGTGAATACTTCACTAATCAAAGCTGTGTACTTCATTGTGTTCTCTTGATTAGTATACATGAAAAATAGGGTATGAAATAATATACTAAGCATACTATCAAACAAGCTTGAGTTAAGGGCACGGTCTTTGATGTCCACTAATTTCCACCATTTACTAAAAGGGGCTTTTGCTTTGACTTTGAATATACTCATCGTTCATGCCATCAATGCCTTCTCTTTTTAGTTCCTTTTAAAAAGTGTTACATATTCTAAATAACTGTACACAAACGAAGGCAGCTGTTGATTTGGTTGATAAAATTTCTAACAGTCTGCCAAATTATTGCGTGATGAAATGCCACTCGTTATGCTGTCAATTAAAATGTCTGCATTCGAGAGGGGCGCAACAAAAAAAGGGCTGGAATGTGTATCTGGGAGAAATGGTGCTCCTATAGCAACATTCAATTAGAACTCTGAGCTGCCTTCAAGTGCTGCCAAACTGAGTATTAAATACTCACAATGGGCCGATCTGGTTGTCTACTGGGTTTATTTGGTCAACAGTTCTGTATGACGAGATTTCTTTGCAGGGGTCGTGAAGCATCTCAGACACAAACAACTTCTCAAACTGTGTTACCCAACAACATATCCAGCAGACAGATGTCTTGGTGAGCAAGTGGAAACCTCTCAGCCTATCTGCACAGGGGTTGAATCTAAGGAGGTATTGTTGAGACTAGGGCATCCAGACATGATTGGAGAAGGGGGAAGGTTGCACCAGAGACAAGTTCCCTTAAAATCTGACTGGGACAGAGAAGACTTCCTCAATCACCACATTGAGGAAGCTAGAATATCCACATCCCCCCCTATATGATACATTTTAACATAGGGAAAAACATCAACACATCCGGCTACTGTGAGCCAGATTACAAGCACCACTGACTGAGTTTTCCATGCACTGTTATGTATCATAGATGACTCAATGAATATCATGCCAATAGTGAACAGAACATTATGGATTTAGACAGAGGTGACATTCTGATTTTGTGAGAAGGCAGCAGTGTGTGTGTATGTGTGTGTGCGTGGTTGTGTTTGTGCGTGCATGTGTGTATCTGTGGTGTGTGTGGGATGTAGTTTTCTGGTTGATACTGTATCAGTGCTTTAGCTACTAGTTTATAAAGAATGCAGCAATAAGTGTGTGTGCATGCACACGTATTTTTTCTTGGTGCCAGAGCTGTGTGTGCGGTAGAGATGGCTGCAGTGTGAGTTGTGTTCTCTGTCAGTCTGTCCCTGCTGTGGGCAGCAGCTCCTGCTGAACGCCTCCGCACTTCCACCCCCTGCAGAGACTTTGATTGCCGTGGAAACAGCACTTAAGGAGAACATTTGATTGCCTCCTCTCTCATTCAAAGGTGGTGTTTTAATTGGCTCCATTTAATAGAAACATTTTTTAATAAATACATCACACATTGCTGTGTGATGTATTAGTCGTTGTGTGTTGATGAGAAGGATAAATAAAACCATGAATGTAAACGCCAACCAGGCTCATAAACAATAACACATGGTAGGGTGTTAAGGGAGGTAAACTAATCATTTCTTTACATTACACCAAATGGATACAACAACTCCCAGAAGCACAGTGCATATTTTGTTATGTCTGTAGACCTTCCCAATGCTGAGATATTACAACTTGTGTGTCTGAATTCTGATCAAAAGATCTCAGAGATAATGCACAGGTCAATGGCAAGTCTTTTCCAAAAATGCACGAAAAGTATAGTCTTGCTAACACCCAAACTTCTCTACATCCTTGCTTGAGTGTCTTGAACAGCTGCCTTACTTTGTTGGCACGAAATGCGATAATGAAGGACTGTGCCCTCAGACTTCAAGGCGTCACCCTACGCTTGTTTGGATATCCCGTTTCGAAATTGAACTAATCATGGTCTATTGTTTAATATAGGTCCGCTCCAGCCTCTCCGTTTCCTTCCAGCAAGCCATTCCAGGATAAGCATACACATACGGTAGCACAAACCTTCAGAGTTTGGTCATCGTTTGCCGCTAACCATCTTGAATAGGGCGCATAAATCATCACACATACAGGTTTGTACATATATAATATATATATACTATATATATAATATATATATATATATAACGTATTATACAGTAGCAGTCAATATATATATACAAGTGGGGAGAACAAGTATTTGATACACTGCCGATTTTGCAGGTTTTCCTACTTACAAAGCATGTAGAGGTCGTAATTTTTATCATAGGTACACTTCAACTGTGAGAGACGGAATCTAAAACAAAAATCCAGAAAATCACATTGTATGATTTTTAAGTAATTAATTGCATTTTATTGCAGAACATAGTATTTGATCACCTTCCAACCAGTAAGAATTCCGGGCTCTCACAGACCTGTTAGTTTTTCTTTAAGAAGCCCTTCCTGTTCTCCACTCATTACCTGTATTAAACTGCAACCTGTTTAACTCGTTCTGTATAAAAGACACCTGTCCACACACTCAATCAAACAGACTCCAACCTCTCCACAATGGCCAAGACCAGAGAGCTGTGTAAGGACATCAGGGATAAAATTGTAGACCTGCACAAGGCTGGATGGGCTACAGGACATAGGCAAGAGCTTGGTGAGAAGGCAACAACTGTTGGCGCAATTATAGAAAATGGAAGAAGTTCAAGATGACTGTCAATCATCCTGCGTCTGGGGCTCCATGCAAGATCTCACCTCGTGGGGCATCAATGATCATGAGGAAGGTGAGGGATCAGCCAGAACTACACGGCAGACCTGGTCAATGACCTGAAGAGAGCTGGGACCACAGTCTCAAAGAAAACCATTAGTAAACACACTATGCCGTCATGGAATTAAAATACTGGCAGCGCACGCAAGGTCCCCCTGCTCAAGCCAGGGCATGTCCAGGCCCCGTCTGAAGTTTGCCAAGTGACCATCTGGATGATCCAGAAGGAAAATGGGAAGAAGGTCATGGTGGTCTGATGAGACAAAGATTGAGCTTTTTGCGTCTAAACTCCACTCGACGTGTTTGGAGGAAGAAAAGATGAGTACAACCCCAAGAACACCATCCCAACCGTGAAGCATGGAGGTGGAAACATCATTCTTGGGGATGCTTTTCTGCAAAGGGACGGACGACTGCACCGTATTGAGGGCGAGGATGGATGGGGCCATGTATCGCGAGATCTTGGCCAACAACCTCCTTCCCTCAGTAAGAGCATTGAAGATGGGTCGTGCTGGGTCTTCCAGCATGACAACGACCCGAAACACACAGCCAGGGAACTAATGAGTGGCTCCGTAAGAAGCATCTCAAGGTCCTGGAGTGGCCTAGCCAGTCTCCAGACCTGAACCCAATGAAAATCTTTGGAGGGCGCTGAAAGTCCGTATTGCCCAGCGACAGCCCCGAAACCTGAAGGATCTGGAGAAGGTCTGTATGGAGGAGTGGGACAAAATCCCTGCTGCAGTGTGTGCAAACCCTGGTCAAGAACTCCAGAAACGTATGATCTCTGTAATTGCAAACAAAGGTTCTGTACCAAATATTAAGTTCTGCTTTTCTGATGTATCAAATACTTATGTTTCATGCAATAAAATGCCAAATTAATACTTAAAAATCATACAATGTGATTTTCTGGATTTTTGTTTTAGATTCCGTCTCTCACAGTTGAAGTGTACCTATGATAAATATTACAGACCTCTACATGCTTTGTAAGTAGGAAAACCTGCAAAATCGGCAGTGTATCAAATACTTGTTCTCCCCACTGTATATATACAGTAGTAGTCAAAAGTCTGGACACACCTACTCATTCCAAGGCTTTTCTTTATTTTTACTATTTTCTACTTAGTAGAATAATAGTGAAAAAAATCTAAACTATGAAATAGCACATATGGAATCATATAGTAACCAAAAAAGTGCTCAACAAATCAAAATATATTTTATATTTGAGATTCTTCAAAGTATCCACCAATTGCCTTGATGACAGCTTTGCACTCTCTTGGCATTCTCTCAACCAGCTTCACGAGGTAGTCACCTGGAATGCATTTCAAATAATAGACGTGCCTTGTTAAAAGTGAATTTGTGGAATTTCTTTCCTTCTTAATATGTTTGAGCCAATCAGGTATGTTGTGAAAAGGTAGGGTTGGTATACAGAGGATTTGGTATACAGAAGTCCTATTTGGTAAAAGACGAAGTCCATATTATGAAAATAACATCTCAAATAAGCAAAGAGAAACAACAGTCCATCATTACTTTAAGACATGAAGCTTAGTCAATCCGTAAAATGTCAATAACTTTGAAAGTTTCTTCAAGCGCAGTTGCAAAAACCATCAAGCGCTATGATGAAACTGGCTATCATGAGGACCACCACAGGAAAGGAAGACTCAGAGTTACCTCTGCAGCAGAGGATAAGTTCATTAGAGTTACCAGCATCAGAAATTGCAGCCCAAATAAATGCTTCACAGAGTTCAAGTAACAGGCAAATCTCAACATCAACTGTTCAGAGGAGACTGTGTGAATCAGGCATTCATGGTCAAATTGCTGCAAAGAAACCACTACTAAAGGACACCAATAATAAGAAGTGACTTGCTTGGGTCAAGAAACACGAGCAATGGACATTAGACCGGTGTAAATCTGTACTTTGGTCTGATGATTTTTCCAACCGCACTGTCTTTGTGAGACACATAGTCGGTGAACGGATGATCTCCACATATGTGGTTCCCACCGTGAAGCATGGAGGAGGAGGTGTGATGGTGTCACTGTCTTGGATTTATTTAGAATTCAAGGCACACTTAACCAGTATATCTAACACAGCATTCTGCAGCGATACACCTTCCCATCTTGTTTGCGCTTAGTGGAACTATCATTTGTTTTTCAACTGGACAATAACCCAAAACACACCTCCAGAGTGTGTAAGGGCTATTTGACCAAGAAGGAGAGTGATGGAGTGCTGCATCAGATGACCTGGCCTCCACAATCACCTGACCTCAACCCAATTGAGATGGTTTGGGATGAGTTGGACTACAGAGTGAAGGAGAAGCATCCAACAAGTGCTCAGCATTGTGGGAACTCATTCAAGACTGTTGGAAAAGCATTTCTCATGAAGCTGGTTGAGAGAATGCTAAGAGAGTGCAAAGCTGTCATCTTGCAAACACTTTTTTGGTTAAATAGTTTTTATGTCTTAATTTTTATTATACAATGTAGAAAATAGTAAAAATAAAGTAAAACCCTTGAATGAGTAGGTGTGTCCAAACTTTTGACTGGTACTGTATGTCACTAGGTCATGCTTGCACTAAGACATCCTTTACCAAAAGTATCATTAGTTGACATTGTTAAATAATGAAAAATTAGCACATCATTAAAAGACCTAGAGCTTATTGTTTTACGTTGTGTTTCACTTTGAAGACACAATCTATGAGTGGTGATAGCACCTATTAACTTCTTATGGCTGCAGGGGCAGTATTGAGTAGCTTGGATGAAAGGTGCACAGAGGTGCCCAGAGTAAACGGCCTGCTCCTCAGTCATAGTTGCTAATATTTGCATATTATTAGTAGTATTTGATAGAAAACACCCTGTTTCTAAAACTGTTTGAATTATGTCTGTGAGTATAACATAACTCATATGGCAGGCAAAAACATGAGAAGTTCCACTTCCTGTTTGGAATCTTTCTGAGGGTGGCAGATTTTCAACTAAGCCCTCATTGAAATTACAGCGAGATATGGATGAGTTTTCACTTCCTACGGCTTCCACTAGATGTCAACAGTCAATAGAACTTTATCTGATGACTCTAATGTGAAGGGGGCCGAAGGAGAATTAGTCACCACTGTCACGAGCTGACCATGCTTTGACCACGCGCGTTCACGTGATAGGCAGCTCCGTTCCATCGCTCAACTGAAGTCAATGTAATTCTCCGGTTGGAACGTTATTCAAGATGTATGTTAACAACATTCTAAAGATTGATTCAGTACATCGTTTGACATGTTTCTACTGACTGTTATGGAACTTTTGGACATTTTGTCACGTTATAGTGGACACTCTTTGTGACTTTGGAATTGTTTACCAAACGCACTAACCAAAGTAGCTAATTGGACATAAATAACGGACATTATCGAACAAATCAAGCATTTATTGTGGACCTGGGATTCCTAGGACTGCATTCTGATGAAGTTCATCAAAGGTAAGGAAACATTTATCATGTATTTTCTGGTTTCTGTTGACTCCAACATGGCGGCTAATTTGGCTATTGTTCTGAGCGCCGTCTCAGATTATTGCATGGTTTGCTTTTTCCGTAAAGTTTTTTTTAAATCTGACACAGCGGTTGCATTAAGGAGAGGTATATCTATAATTCCATGTGTATAGCTTGTATTATCATCTACATTTATGATGAGTATTTCTGTTGAAACGATGTGGCTATGCAAAATCACTTGATGTTTTTGGAACTAGTGAATGTAACGCACCAATGTAAACTCTGATTTTTTTATAATAAATATGAACTTTATCAAACAAAAACATGCATGTGTTGTGTAACATGAAGTCCTATGAGTGTCATCTGATGAAGATCATCAAAGTTTAGTGATTAATTTTATCTCTATTTCTGCTTTTGTGAAAGCTAATTTCGCTGGAAAAATGGCTGTGCTTATTGTGGTTTTGTGGTGACCTAACATAATCGTTGTAGTGCTTTCTTCACGTTCCTGACCTGTTTTTCTGTGTTTTGGTATGTGTTAGTCGGTCAGGGCGTGGTGTGGGGCATTCTATTTTATGTGTTTCTATTGTTGGTTAATGGGTGACCTGATATGGTTTCTCAATTAGAGGCAGGTGGTTTTCATCTTCCTCTGATTAAGAACCAATTTAAGGTAGTGGTTTCACATTGTGTTTGTTGTGGGTGGTTGTTTCCTGTGTCGTGTCTGTATGCACCACACGGGGACTGTTTCGTGTTTTCGTTCGTTGTTGTAGTCTGTTCCTGTTTCATGCGTTCTTCGGTTTTATGTAAGTTCTTATGTTCAGGTCAGTCTACGTCGTTTGTTGTTTTTTGTAAATTCTTCAAGTATATTTTCGTGTTTGTTTTCGTCCTGTTTTAATAAATATTCATGTCTAATTACAACGCTGCATTTTGGTCATCTGATCCTTCTCTCCTCTCCTCGTCGAGGAGGACGAGGTAGAAAGCGTTACAGCTTCGCTGAAAGCATATTATGAATCGG
>NW_019942911.1:359785-377891 GCF_002910315.2 Salvelinus sp. IW2-2015 | reverse complement strand
GTGATCCTGAGCCACAATGACCCCCAGTTCCAACGCAACCATTCCTGCGTCCTACATTTACTACAACAGCTCACCGTCTCCTCATTCCCCCCCCGCCAGCTTTCCACAACCGTAACTAGGAAAGCAAGGTCCGATAGTTCCGGCCAGGTCTGGATGGCTGCAGATGAAGGAGGAGGCCCAGTTCCTCTGGCAGCCGCGACCGCACCTGGGACCCTGGTACCATATCAGGACTTACCAGTGGAGCACTCCAACGAACAGAGAAAGCAGTTGATGGTGAGCTGAGAAGTACGAGGATCCGTGTGTGGGTGTTCATTTACGCGCATCTGAAGATCCTTCACTGGACCTCGCAAGCATATTCTTGGACTGATGGGAGGATGTGAATGACTTTCTGTTCCGCCCTGCATTTTACATACATAACGTCTCTTACTATTCGTCGGTCCGTTGAATGACTTACACTGATCAGATGTGCACGGTTGCATGGGCCATTGTGAAACAATTTAGTGCTGCCCCATGGTTTATAGGGATCAGAGTTTGTTGAGACCTCTGTAAATGCACATTCCCCTGTGCTAAAAAAGCACTTCGCGTTCGTCCGCCGGTCAGTGACTGTGGTGAAGTTGGTCAGTTGGAAGGGATAGTAAAAACCAAACACTGTGGGTGAGATGGCAGTCTCGAAACCGTAACTCGACTCATCTCAATCATGATGGAACAGTTTCTTTTGAATATTGAATGTTTTCTCGCTCAAACTCTTAATCCAATAGATACTACTCCAGATTTGTGAAACACCGGTTTCTCAGTCAGTTTTAATCAGTAGTCTTTTTCTTCATTGATTGTCCTTGAGAGAGAGATGAGCATGTGTTATAGACATTATGCTGATGCATGTCGGGTTATCAGATGTTAAATTTATGTACCACTGGTTGTCCCCGCAGGTGATGTACCTTCTCACCTGAAGGAGACGGGGGAGAAAGCTGCTGCTGGGGCTGCCGCGTTGCATCTGGCCATTGCAGAACCCAAGCTGATGTCTGAGTCATTCTCCTCACAGCGAACACTGGGACAGGTGAGAGCCCCACTGCTAGCTAACCCTGATACTCATACGAGGGGTCCACACGAGTTTCTCTTGTTCATGTATACAGCAGGCGCAAATGGGAACGTGACCGGCTCTTTAGAGGAGACGGTACTATCCGATATTGTCCACACAAGAACGTTTTATTTCACTGGTGCTTCCCCCTACATGACCACTTCGGCTTTGGTTCAGCTCACGATTGGCCCTGATGTAAATTGTCGGGTGACTAGGCTACCGCCACCACAATTAAACCTAGCGCACCTGTTCGAGCGTCTGTTTCACGGTAGTCGGAAGGTGTATGCAGCAGTGATCCCGGCCGGGTGTTACGCTAACGAATCTCAGTAGGGCCGCCTAGCCAATGACGGGCGCTCTGATATGTGACCTGGCCGCCACAACCCCAACAGTAACCCATATTACTGCTAAAGCTCTCTATTTCCTGTGACTGAGTACCTCCACTGCTTGTTAGCCAATCCCACTAACATCCACTCCCCGTTCTTTCTCCGACCAGACGTGCCTGCTGACGTTTTGCGTCCGCCACGGCGCCACCACCCTAATTCCCACCCGCTCGTCATTTACCCCCGGAAACCTTCCCGACATCAGATCCAGGCTGCTTCCAAAGCGAAACCCGCCTCGCTGATTTGTGACCGCACCCCCTGTGCCGACCACCAGCCCCTGAATGCAGCTCCTACCCCGTACAACATCCGCACCCCGACTGTCGACCCTATGGCTTGCACAACACTAACTTCTCCCCTCAGGATACCCGTGGACATCGCCATTCACCCTTGCATACAGAACAATGGTACAGGACAGCCATAGGTAGCTACAGGATGTCGTTCTAGTGGTCTCTCCATTATTTGTGTATGGTATATACTATACACAATACAATACATATACACAAGTGTTGTCTGTACTATATAACTGATGTGTATGTATGAGATAGAGAGAGGAGAACGGACTTCTAACATTTGATTCATACTCAGTTTTGTCACCAATAGGGATCTCCTCAAGTGAAAGGGGTAGATGGGAACTCCTCTGCGATATCTCGGCTCAACTGATGGACCATATGCACACCAACTATCAAAGCCTGACACGGCTTTTGTCTGATCGTCTCAACACCCGGTGCGAAGTGTGCCCAGCGATAGTCGATCCTCGGCCGACGCGCTCTCTCTCCGCTCCCCCATCAGTGGGCTGCTGCCCACACGTGGGATCTGTCGCGCTCTCTGTTAGTGACCCCGAGACGCCCAAACAACCACCTCGTCCCTACTGACGACTCATTCCTTCCTCAAAGGAGCTTCCTACTTGCACGATTTCCTCCGTCAGCTCAGTCGACGCACCTCCCATGGGGAGTCATGTCTTTTACTGGGCTATCAGTTAAGTCCACATAACCAAATTTACTCGTTTAGCACCCCTCCGATCACATTTCTGCTTCGAGGCCTTCGTATTGACCTCTTCGTGTATGACGACTGTTGCCAGTGCATACTACTCCATCAGGGGACTTAGATATACAACCCTGAGTCTAAACTGACCTTTTGCTATGACTGTGTTCCACGCCCCACGCCCCGCCTGGCCACCACCATCCTGTTGGTCTGATCGTGCCGTGGGCATGCTGGCCAGCGGAGGTGCTGCGGATGAGGGCACCCATTCCAGGAACACCCCTGGACAGTCATGGGCCTGATCATCTACTCTCTACGATGAATCAGAGGAGCGTAAATCGACAAACACTGGCGGACCGCCTGTCGGCTGTTTGTACACCACCTGTTACCCTATACCAGGCGGTTTCCTTCCAACTGTCGCGGAAAGGCTGATGTAGGCTTTCGCATAGGAGCCTCCGGCGAAGAGCTGTGTGCTTTGGATGTTTTTGAGCTTAAGTCCGCAACTTAATGTTTTAGATACCACTTAACTAATCTGGTCCCGTCTTGACCCGACTTAAATTTGAATCTCAGATTGTGTCGCAGGATGTTGACTGGAACAAACATGCTCACGCGTGTGCTATTCAGGGAAACTGATGTTCGAGACCTCGAATGCACATTTCCCCTCTCTTAAAAGCACTTGCGTTTGTCGCCGTCCAGTGACTGGGTGAGCTTGTCGTTTTGGAGGGAAATAGTTAAAACCATTCACTGTTGGGTTTGAGATGGCAGTTGAAGACACGCATTAGATCTGACTCATCTCAATCAGTGATGGAATAACTGAAGCAAATATGCTCTGATTGGTGTTGTATTGCTATGCGCTAGATCCAGTACCCTGTGGTGCCTGCTTACTGAGCTCTCACTCATGGAATTGTTGACGTCACATTCCATATTTGTGACCTCTTGTTGTCCCGGTTCCAGATTGAGAAGAAGGAGGCAGGGGCCGCAGGCGAGAAGGCTGTTGGCAAGAGGGGAGTTACAGGCGGATCGTGGACCGCCCCCACAGGACCCCTGACTTCGCCCAGCCGAGCGTGGCCGACTGGTCCGAGCAGGAGTCGACTCTCTATCAAACTCCAGTCATGGGGCAGCAGCCCTACTGATGTTAGCGAAAACCCGGCCAGATCACTCTGGCACACTTCCGACACCTGAACACAGACATTAGACCGTGTCAGGCTTTAATTGTGTGCTGAACAAACTGTCAAAGCTGCAATGCTTATAATGATTTAGTGTACTTATACAGGCACTTGTCATGGGGACTTGGAATCAGTTTCTAAAAACAGAATTTACAATTATTAAATCAAAATATTGTTGCAGTTCCTTATGAATGACATCTGATCTCAGAGTGATGATCAGCATGAGCATGTGGGGAAGAGGGGCGGCAGGTAGCCTAGTGGTTCGAGGGTTGGGTCGACAGTGATTCGATCCAGCGACCTGAGCTGACAAGGTAAAAATCTGTTGTTCTGCAACCTGAACAAGGCAGTTAACCAACGGTTCCCTGGTAGGCCGTCATTGTAAATAAGAATTTGTTCTTAACTGACTTGCATAGTGAAATTTAAAAAAGTGATGCAATGTTGCTGACCAATTCATATCAATATATACAATGAGGCAAAAGAGCACTGATACATGTGTGAAACTAGTCTGGTTGCATCTATGGATGTTGGTTACTTTAGTTATTAGTATCCAGCTTCTTCAATGGATTTCAAGAACACGCATGGCTTAACTAGCTACTAGTGCTAAAGTTAGTAGTAGCTACATGGCTTCTGGCCTAGCTGTCCAACATGTAMTTCACTATTTACAGCGGTTGTATTTATACGGATATAGGAAACAATCAGACACAACTTCATAGTTGTTCGTAACAAGGCTTTAGTATTTGTCTCCGCAACTTTTATCTCAAGAAAATAGTAAATTGTTATCTCACCACGAGACAACGCCGTATGGAGTTCTGTACTTCACGGTAAAAGAGAAAGAGAAACGGAAGTGACGTCTTTATATACTGTAAATTCCACCAATCATCTTCCATTTCCTTCTCCAGGATTAATAGTAGAAGCAATTCATAAAAAGGTCGATAGATGGTAGTCAAATCATTTGAGTCTAAAGTGCTATGAGAAAGGGCATAAATTGTGATGGGAAGCAGTTCAAATCCAGTTAAATCTCTAATTAAATACTGTAAAGTTCATGCCAAGAGATCATGCCATCACCCCATATAGTAATGATTGATTGAACGCTTTATAGTCTATTTACGTCAGTAAAATTATAGGTTGCCATTTTGAGGTCCTTTATCTTTGAATATTTTGATGCCATTTCAATTAAGACATTATCCAATTCGGTAATGTTCAAAGGGAATATAAAATCCACTGCTTTCAAATTAAATCAATTCAGGCCACATCATAAGAAAGTGATTAGTTTCAGCCGGTTCCTGCCTGGGATGAAATACATAGTCAGTCAGGAGAGAGAAGAAGAAGAACACTGCAGCCCGCCTGGTTTGCAACCTTCCCAAGTTCTCCCGCTCCTCCGCACAATCCACTGGCTTCCAGGCGAAGCGCGCATCATCTTCAAGACCATGGTGCTTGCCTRCGGAGCAGCAAGAGGAACTGCCCCTCCTTACCTTCAGGCTATGCTCAAACCCTACACCCCAATCCGAGTACTCCGTTCTGCCACCTCAGGTATCTTGGCCCTCCCACCCCTATGGGAGGGCAGCTCCCGGCTCAGCCCAGTCCAAGCTCTTCTCTGTCCTGGCACCCCAATGATGGAACCAGCTTCCCCCTGAAGCTAGGACAGCTGAGTCCCTGCCCATCTTCCAAAAGCACCTGAAACCCTACCTTTTCAAAGAGTATCAAATAATCCCCTTCCTCACCTCAAGGAAAAGTGTGCTTACTCTGCCTGTGATATGTGGTTGCCCCACCTAGCTATCTTAAGATGAATGCACTAACTATAAGTCACTCTGGATAAGTGTAAATGTAGGAAGCAATGAGTCATACAAGACTATATCTATCTATATCTGATGGCTGATAATCCACTGAAAGACCAGACTTCTCTGTGAACTCCCCTCACTCTTTTGATATATCACTGTCTCTAGTTCCCCTCTCTGACAACCTTACTCTGCTTTTATCGGCCAAGTCTGTTTGCGTTACGGATTGGTACTGTACTCACGGCTGTATGTATTACTCATGGTTATGCATGTTATTTTAACRGGGACAACTGTAAAAGTGGGAGAGCAAAGATAGTGGATTGGTGTTTCAAGGAAGATCTGTCCTACTTTGCAAGGAATCTGTGCTGCTAGAKAATACTTTCCAAAGAGGTATTTTAAGAAAACTTTTACCTGACCTCAGTCTTAGTGACTGTGTCCTTGTGCATATCAGCACGTGTCGATTAACCTCTGATCATGTTCCCCCTCTCCCYACACCAGGGAAAGTCAGCTGTGGGGATGTCTACTGCAGTGCCTGTCTCTTCCTCAGGACACATGGGCCCCGGTGTTCTGAGGACATGAGCTGTAGCCTGTCACTGTCTGTTATGTCAATGTGGTGTTGCTTTGGAGAGACCAGTGGGCTATACAACAAATTAGGATCAATGAGTTAGCCAGCTAACTTTGATAAGCAACCAGAAATAACTATTGATCTTCTGGTTCATTATAAAAGCTAAACTTAGATATGTGTTCATTTGTTGAATCAATTAGATCATGCCCATCTCATGCTTGTTTTAATAAAAAATAAAAGCTTAGACTATTTAGGCAAGTCAGTTGGTTTTCTCCTTGATCAGCATTGTAGTAAACCCCTTGGTACTGAGGTTTGAGCCTGACAATACAGCAGCTCAAGGTAGAGACACCCACAAAGGATGATAACATGATGAACCAATGTTGAAGTTAATCTAGGCAAAGATTGGATCAAATAAACACCAGGAATTGTACAAAAATGGGGGGAATTTTATTAACTTAAAAACAAAAACAGGCACAGCATCGGTCTGAGCAAACTCACACACACAAAATATTGACACAAATAACAGACCATATACAATGTAAAGTCACAATATCAAGGACAATAGTGATAGTGATGATAATCGCAAAGGCAAAAATGTTACGGCACAGGACAATTTGGTGGTAAGAGTTGTTACTGTGTTACAACAACAAAACACACAGACAAGGGCTGAAGAACTACCAATTCGCAAGAAAAGTTAATCACCCCAGTCCTTTTACCAGCCGCTAAGGGGCTTGAATGAACGAATATGCRTTGAATTCTAAAGTGCATTCACTGACTGGCATTGAGCTAAGGTTAACTCAGTGTTTCCCCTCTCAATGACTCAAACTACACTCAGTGGCCAGTTTATTAGGTACACACCCSCGTTCACGAAAATGGTTCGCTCCTACAGACAGTGAGTCACGTGGCCGTGGCTTGCTATAAAAAGCAGGCAGGCAGGCAGACAGGCATCAAGGCATTCAGTTAGCAGTCGATTGAACGTTAGAATGAGAAAAACGAGTGACCTATGCAACTTTGAGCGTAGTACGATGGTTGGTGCCAGGCGAGCAGGTTCCAGTATCTCAGAAACGGTCGGCCTAATGGGCATTTCACTCACGACAGTGTCTAGGGTTTACGGAGAATGGCGCGACAAACTAAAAACATCCAGTTAGCGGCCRTCCTGTGGGTGAAAACAGCTTGTTAATGAGAGAGGTCGAAGGAGAATGGCAAGAATCGTGCAAGCTAACAGTAGGCCCACAAACGGGCAAATAACGTCGGGGAACGGCATTTCAGAATGCACAACTCATCTATCCTTGTCAAGGAAGAGCTATTGCAGCAGACCACACCGGGGTCCACTCCTATCAGTTATAAACAAGCGGTTCCAGTGGGCACGTGATCTCCAACACTGGACAATTGAGGAGTGGAAAAACATTGCCTGGTCTGACGAAACCCGGTTCCTGTTCATTCATGCTGATGGCAGAGTCAAGATTTGGCGTAAGCAGCATGAGTCCATTGCCCCATCCAGACTGGTGGCGGTGGTGTCATGGTGTGGGTAAAGTTTTACTGGCGCACGTTAGGTCCCTTGACACCAATTGAGCAACGTTTCCATGCCCCAAATAATTCTGGCTGTTCTGGAAGCAAAGGGGGTCCGACTCGGTACTAGATGGATGTACCTAATAAACTGGCCACTGAGTGTTATGTCCTTTTTCATGTGTGTGCGTAAAAAGCAAAAACAGTTGGCAAACAGTGATTGTAGTGATGGTATTGAGTGAGTAGCCCTGTGCTACTAGTGCACCAATATAGAATGAAGGATTTAAATCAGTTTCTCTCAGCCATCTCTGGTCCTAGAAGCTTCAATAGGACTCTTTACAGGCTCTATACACTGACTATTCCAAACATTAAGAACACCCTTCTAATACTGAGTTGCGCTCACTCAGTGTATATTTTGAATCTGTACAATACTTTTCAATATAAACACATCTCTTTAAAACTGACATGTCATGGGTTTTTATTTTTGAACATGGCACACTGGACACTGTGGGTTAAAAAATATACACGTGTATGGGCTTCCAAAAACGAACTACTCAAAATATTGAATACATAGGCCTATTCATTTATTAAACTAATAACAGAGACAATCCAGGACCATGGCTGTGCATCACTGATATGGATTCCTATATTTAGCTGGGTAGTGTAGATTAGTGCACACCGTCGCAAAATGTTTTGCATTGAAAATCAAACACATTTTACGTTTCGTATAGGACAAGATCASCTAGTCCCTCCGGTTTGCTTTCTTTTTGTGACTACTGAATCTGGCCCATGTAATACAGTGATGCTGAAGCTGCATGTTCATGATCGCGATGTTGTCTCACAATGCTACAGCCCAAAGGGGGCCAGAGTTGCATTGTCTGGGTTCCAATGGCATTGACTAGAGCCAATTATCCATCTATGACTCTGGGATTGACTATCATTACTGGTTAAGATAAAGCACATCCGGTCTACAACACTGCAACCAGAATGGAATGCACTAGAAATGTTATCCCAGTTGAATTGGGTATAGAGAACACCTACTGTACACTATTTTCATATGGCTAAGTATGCCAATGCCAAGTTGCTAGTATCTAATTGTGCAGTTGCAGTATAGAAAATATCAGCCTAGTCTTTTGCTACAATGCACAGCAATATTGTCTTGATTGTCCAAGCTAGTAATAAATGTTTTAGTCAGTCAGTCAGTCAATAAATATCGTATTTCCTTCAGTCAGTCGACAGGTCACAATAATCACTGTGCTGATAACGTAGTCTGCCGGTCATTTGTAAATATGTTGCATGGTTATGGCACTGGGTTGCTTTGTCCAGTCCACTACACTTTTAGCCAGCGGAAAACCTCTTGCTGAGGTAACTAAATCAAAGCTGCCGTTTCGTCTTGGGAGTGGGAGTGTTAGAGAMACCTAGATGTTAGTCATTCACAGTCATAGACAGTGACAATGGGTGACAGTCGGCGACAGTCTCTTGTCACTGGAGTGGTATCCAGAGGTAAACCATAGAAGTCAGTCTGAGAGGGTCTCCCCCATAAAAATAGATCACTCTCTATGGTCTCCCCAGTCTGAGAGGGTCTCCCCCATAAAAATAGATCACTCTCTATGGTCTCCCCAGTCTGAGAGGGTCTCCCCCATAGAAATAGATCATTCTCTATGGTCTCCCCAGTCTGAGAGGGTCTCCCCCATAGAAATATAATTAAATAGATCCCTATGGTCTCCCCCATAGAAATAGATAGTTCTCTATGGTCTCCACACTCAGAGGGGGATGAGTTCAGTTCTCAGCAGTAAGGGAATGTCATTTAAGGTCAGGGTTGACAATGTAAGGACATACAAACATTCACAATAACTCTCTCATAAACATCAACATGTAAAACACACACACCTTTCCCTCTTCCGTGCCACCGACACCCACCTCTTTGGCTTTCCCAAGCTAGTTGCAGTGATAAACAGWCCCTACACMTCCTCCCTCTCCCTCCTTCTCATCCTCCTCACTTTCTTCCCCTTCAAACTGCTGCTTTGTATAAAAACAAGTCCCCACGTCATTCTTCCTTTTTCAGTTCCTCCCTGTCTCCTCTCCTCAGGACTTGAGTCCCATGCGGGCCATCAGTTGTTCGTAGACGGTCCAGGCCATGGCTGCCATCAGAGTCCTCCTCAGAGAGCGTGGCACAGCCCCACGGAAGAAACCCCTCAGACCATGCTCCTGAAGGAGAGAGAAGAGGAGAGTTCAATCACTGTTCAGTTGGTAAATACAATAGTGTGTKCAAGAAGAGATGTTCAGTCGCYTTTGRAGGAACATTTACGTTCAATAAGAAGTGCTTCAAATCCATAGCTATATCTCATGGATTAAAATACCCTCAGAATGGGAAAAATTGGAAGACCAAGAATGGTACCTTAMACACAGGAAATGARTCATGTACTGTATATTTTCATWAAGATTCAGGCCTCACCGTGTAGATGTAGCGAATGGCGTCCTTGGTTGTCCAGTGGGAGGGGCTGACCTGGATGTGAGTCTTCACCACGTCAGCTGGCTGGGTGACCACAGAGGCCAGGACTCCGGCCATCACCCCACAGCCAAAGTTCCCCAACGGGGCATAGGGCGACGAGCTCACCTCTGAGGGAAGAGACCGCACAGAGAATGTCAGACCTACCCAGGCACTAATAGAAAATATGTCATTATTCTGGATTACTCTTAATTCAGTGCAAGCAATACCTCACATGGCGTTTAATAGCTTTTTACACTAACAGACGCCAATGTAAAGAAATCTTGCTGAAGTAACACACKTGACTATTCAGTGTGTCGGTGTGAAATGTTGTGGTCTCTCCCTCTTCCCCTCCTCTCACATAGACAACTGTATCGTCAGGGCAGACGAGTGTGTTTCTCTTACCCGGTGGCAGGGACCTCTTGGCCTGGCTGTAGAACATGACGTAGATGCCAGAGAAGGGGGCGTCTCGGAGCAGTGTGGCCGTCAGCCCGGAGAACAGAGCCCTGGGCCCCTCCGTCTCACACACACTCTTCAGATGCCTCCCAGGACGCTCACGTAGTTGTACCGTCCGCTCTGCGAAACACACCACAAGTAATACACCACATTATACACTACAACCACAGTAGATCACGTAGTTGTACCGTCCGCTCTGCGAAACACACACAGTAATACACACCCATTATACACTACAACCACAGTAGATCACGTAGTTGTACCGTCCACTCTGCGCAACACACACAGTAATACACCCCATTATACACTACAACCACAGTAGATCACGTAGCTGTTACCTCCACTCTGCGCAAACACACACAGTAATACACCCCATTATACACTACAACCACAGTAGATCACGTAGTTGTACCGTCCGCTCTGCGAAAACACACACAGTAATACACCCCATTATACACTACAACCACAGTAGATCACGTAGTTGTACCGTCCGCTCTGCGAAACACACACAGTAATACACCCCATTATACACTACAACCACAGTAGATCACGTAGTTTGTACCGTCCGCTCTGCAAACACAACACAGTAATACACCCATATACACTACACCACAGTAGATCACGTAGTTGTACCGTCCACTCTGCGCAAACACACACAGTAATACACCCATTATACACTACAACCACAGTAGATCACGTAGTGTTACCGTCCGCTCTGCGAAACACACACAGTAATACACCCCATTATACACTACAACCACAGTAGATCACGTTAGTTGTACGTGCCACTCTGCGCAACACACACAGTAATACACCCCATTATACACTACAACCACAGTAGATCACGTAGCTGTACCGTCCACTCTGCGCAACACACACAGTAATACACCCCATTATACACTACAACCCAGTAGATCACGTAGTGTACCGTCCGCTCTGCGGAAACACACACATAATACACCCCATTATACACTACAACCACAGTAGATCACGAGTTGTACCGTCCACTCTGCGAAAACACACACAGTAATACACCCCATTATACACTACAACCACAGTAGATCACGTAGTTGTACCGTCCGCTCTGCGAAACACACACAGTAATACACCCCATTATACACTACAACCACAGTAGATCACGTAGTTGTACCGTCCACTCTGCGCAACACACACAGTAATACACCCATTAACACTACAACCACAGTAGATCACGTAGTTGTACCGTCCGCTCTGCAAACACACACAGTAATACACCCCATTATACACTACAACCACAGTAGATCACGTAGTTGTACCGTCCACTCTGCGCAACACACACAGTAATACACCCCATTATACACTACAACCACAGTAGATCACGTAGTTGTACCGTCCGCTCTGCGAAACACACACAGTAATACACCCCATTATACACTACAACCACAGTAGATCACGTAGTTTGTACCGTCCACTCTGCGAAACACACACAGTAATACACCCCATTATACACTACAACCACAGTAGATCACAGTAGTTGTACCGTCCGCTCTGCGCAACACCACACAGTAATACACCCCATTATACACTACAACCACAGTAGATACGTAGTTGTACCGTCCACTCTGCGAAACACACACAGTAATACCACCCCATTATACACTACAACCACAGTAGATCACGTAGTTGTACCGTCCACTCTGCGAAACACACACAGTAATACACCCCATTATACACTACAACCACAGTAGATCACTTAGTTGTACCGTCCACTCTGCGCAACACACACAGTAATACACCCCATTATACACTACAACCACAGTAGATCACGTAGTTGTACCGTCCACTCTGCGCAACACACACCAGTAATACACCCCATTATACACTACAACCACAGTAGATCACGTAGATTGTACCGTCCGCTCTGCGCAACACACAGCAGTAATACACCCCATTATACACTACAACCACAGTAGATCACGTAGTTGTACCGTCCGCTCTGCGAAACACACACAGTAATACACCCCATTATACACTACAACCACAGTAGATCACGTAGTTGTACCGTCCGCTCTGCGCAAACACACACAGTAATACACCCCATTATACACTACAACCACAGTAGATCACGTAGTTTGTAACCGTCCACTCTGCGAAACACACACAGTAATACACCCCATTATACACTACAACCACATAGATCACGTAGTTGTTACCGTCCACTCTGCGCAACACACACAGTAATACACCCCATTATACACTACAACCACAGTAGATCACGTAGTTGTACCGTCCGCTCTGCGCAAACACACACAGTAATACACCCCATTATCACTACAACCACAGTAGATCACGTAGTTGTACCGTCCGCTCTGCGAAACACACACAGTAATACACCCCATTATACACTACAACCACAGTAGATCACGTAGTTGTACCGTCCACTCTGCGAAACCACACACAGTAATACACCCCATTATACACTACAACCACAGTAGATCACGTAGTTGTACCGTCCGCTCTGCGCAACACACACAGTAATACACCCCATTATACACTACAACCACAGTAGATCACGTAGTTGTACCGTCCACTCTGGAATACCTACAGATTACCACGGGTTGGGGTCGGTTCCATTTCAATTGACTGAATTGAAATGGAATTGACACCAATGCTGAATACAAGAGGAGGCTGCTGGGGGAGGACGGCTCATAATAATGGCTGGAATGGAGTCAATGGAATGGTATCAAACACACGGTTTTCATCGGTTTGATACCTTCCCATTCACTCCATTCCAGCCATTATTATGAGCCGTCCTCCCCTCAGCAGCCTCCACTGACTGAATACTTACTCAACACCAACAACTAGCAACATTTAAACACTAAACCAGATAGATATCCAGCACCACTGGAAACCAACGGAGCGCCATTAATAAACAGATGACACATGTAGTCATACAGATGAAGAAACTAGCAGGCGACATAGTTCCATTAAACATTTGTAGTCGTGACACATCCTCTATCACAGCTAGATGCTCGGTCCTTATAAAAACCAACACGACAGCATTTATTAAAATGCAGATAGAAGCGTTTAGTTCCCAAGGCAATCAGCTCTCCCGTCAGATAACCTCTCTCTCCCCTCTCTTTTCCCTTTATCGCCCCCCCTCTCTCTCTCTGCGGTAGCAGGCTGCTAATTCTACCATCATCCTCCCTCTAATTCAATCTCCAGCCCACAGACACCAGAAATATCCCCGCCTATCTGCTAGTGCTTGTTCTATGCTATTACTGAACCACCAACTCCTCCCCTTCCTCCTTTGTTTACTTCCTGACTTCATTCTTTCTTTCCTCTCTCACACACATTCTGATTCTGAATCATTCCTCATCTTAATTCATACATCCTTCCACCCCTTTCCCCCATCCATTCATGCCCTAATCCATCCTAAATATACATGGCTGTAGCAACCATCACCTCATCCTTGCTCCTCTCCCTCCACCCCCTCCTCTCCATCCTACACCATTCCCTCAGTCTTTTTCCATCCTTACAGCTGTAAACAACCTCTCGCCCACTCAACCATGCCTTAATCCAGGCTCCTCCCCCCTGCATCGCTCCATCTTTTATTGTAGTCCATCCCCATTCACAACACCGAGAAGAAGCTCTTCACCTCGAAGCGTGTCTTGATGACGGTGACAGGCAGCATGCAGACCCCAGCCAACAGCCCTGGCCCCGGCCCCCAGCAGCACAGCCTCCCCAGCGTTAGGGGCCCGGCCCTCCTGGAAGTAGTGCTGCTTCAGTGAGTAGAAGGTAGAGAAGTAGATCCCTACGCCTGGGATACAGCGCACAAACGACTGGGGAGAGAGAGAATGAGTGTGAGGAGAGAGTGTGTGAGGAGAGCGAGAGCGAGGGCGAGAGAGAGCGGTCAAGATTTAGATTGTTTCTACCTTCAAGAAGAATTCAGCTACAATGGCGAAGTGGATAAAGATGTCGGAAATCAGATATGACATCCACTGATTTTTTTAAACGGTGGAGAACGACATGGTTCAACTTTTTGGGGTTTTCAAATTGCCGCCGTCTTGGAGCGAGAATTGGAATCATGTACACTGTGCTAATGAGGACATGACAAAAGAGTCAAGGAGAGCAATGTACAATTCGGTAAATGCGCAAACAAGGCATTTGTGATAAGTACATGAGGCCGCCATCATTTATGCACCTCTGCCATTGTTCACACAAAAGAAAACAGTTGTAAAAAAATATATAAATAAAGTCCTGTCTTTTTTGGAGACCGACATGATCTACTAAGAAAGTCTGGTTCTTAGAAAAAAGATTCACTAAACCAAAGTGATACACTAAGCCGGACTTTGTACACAGACTGTGTTAAAACAGGGAAAGTAAACCACAAGATGAACAGGGAAGCCAGACTGCTTCGATTAGATTCTCACCGGTGACACTCCCTTCCACAGGCCCAGGAAGCTCTCTGTCCGAATGACCTGGACAAGCACTGTCATCATCCCCACCTTAGGAGCTCTGAGACAGGAGATAAATACATGGTTAAACACAACATTCATTAAGATAAGAGAGTGGATACTTGAAAATAAGCAAAAGTCTACAAACACAGATTCACCTGTAGATATGTTCCCAACACGTCTTCGGGGGTCAATTCTAGTGAGGAGTTGTTAGCATGGAAGTGTGTCTAATTAGCATATATGGGTCAAATGAGGGGATTCAAACTGTCTGAAAGCTACTGAAGAGGGATTCTACACTGCAGTGTGTGTGTGTCTCTCTGTGTGTTTGTATCAGTGTTTATGCAAGTATACATGCACGTGTGTGTGTGTGTGTGTGTCTCTGGCTCTTTCTGTTCTTACGTGTGTCCCTACAGACTAGAACTGGGATGATAAACCCAAAATTACCGACACCGGCACTTCGAACTCATACCGAAGCAATTTTGCCAATGTCTGTAATTTTCGGGGATTACACAATGTTCCTGTGTGCATTAAACAATGGCCTACAGAACGGCACAGCATATATGAAAGCAAAAAGGCATAGAGAAAAGCATCACGCTGCCGGAGCTCAACACTTTCATCTATGCCGTTTCATTCGAGCCAATCAGAGCCGTGTTCTAACCCAAGCTTCCAACACCTGTTGTTGGCAGTTCTCCCAAGTGATGTTGCGAGTAGCCTTGTTCAAATGAACGGAGACAAACAAACTGCCGTCCCAGAAATCCAAGAACAATCGCTGCCAAAGAAGGATGCTGTGTCGGTTGTTTGGGCCTATTTTGGTTTTCAACCTAGTGACATTGAGCAGAGTGAGGAGATGCGCTTGAACTGTCGCACAACTATAGCAACCACTTGAGGTAACACCAACAACTGTTTCCACCATTTGAAACACAGGCAGGTAATAGAGCATGACGAATGCTTGGCGAAGAAGAATTAGGTAGAGGCCAACAAGCGTCATGACTAGGGCTGTTATGAAATGTTGTCAGCAGTTGATTGTCATGCAAATAACTGCCTGACTAATGGTAATTGACTGTTAATTAACATAAACGTGTTTAGCATTTCTGGCTACCACGCATAGCCTACAAGCCACTGATGCAGACCTTTGGAACATCTACATTTTAAAAGTCCAATAAATCCATTTAATATTGCTTACAGCGTTACAATAAATCCATTTAATATTGCTTACAGCGTTACAATAAATCCATTTAATATTGCTTACAGCGTTACAATAAATCCATATTTATTTTAGGCAGGTCTAAAGAAACATTATGATGTGAAGAAAATGTAGCCTGTTTAAGAAGAACAGAGTGACTTAAAGGGACAATGAAGCGCAGAGTACCGGCCATTAGCAGAAGTTAACAAGTTTGGTAAGCTATCAGCGGCATCAGAGTGCAGTTTTGGAGCCTAGTTACCGTGACTCAACGGTCACGTGGAATTTGACTGCCGGTGTGGCGGTAATATGGTCACTGTAACAGCCCTAGTCATGACAAGAGCAGTGCCCAGGGACAACAACCCAATAAGGAACCGTTTGCACACACAACTTACTATGCAACACACACTAACAGATGGAATGAAATGACACATGGCATAAAGTACCACATCGCAAAAGAAGATGGTTCACAATCTGGACAAGAAATACAAAATGTACAAGAAATGTCATGGCAAAATAGCATCGAGCTGAAACGGGTGCAGAGCACTATTTCGCAACAACAACTGCTATGTGATGCAGTAGGACGGTGAAGCCCTACATGTCATTGCCACTGCACTACATCGAAGCTGTGCAGCAGGTGCTTGTAGACTGCCTACTTTGCAGTCTAAAAGTCCATTGTGTTTGGAGCAAATAACATGCTGCAATTACCAAACACCAATAGACTAATGGAGTTTTAAATACATTTACATATAAATCAGTCTCATGTCTTTATAAGAAATGAATGCATAACTAAATGAATGTTTAAAATACAGGTCTCTTTCTGTAGCAGCGTTACGTCATCTTTTAAACGCTGGATCACCTGGTAACCAAATAACTTAATAATAATATATTAGGGCCATTTCTTTGACACAGTACATAGGGTGCAAATGGAGAGTAACTGTGCACCTCCCCAAATAATAATTTAAAATCGGCAATAAAAAATAAAAAAAGTTTTTATTGGCGATATGGATTTTTGTCCATATTGCCGAGCTCCACTACATACCCAGGCTTCATGTTGTTCTGCAGGGTCTGAAGGCGCGTCTTGACCAGGTCCAGAGGCTGGAAGAGCAGCGTGGAGCAGGTGCCGCTCAAGGAGCCACACATGAAGGCCTTGAGAGCTGGATGCGCCTGGGGGGGGTCCTCCCCTCTTTTTCTCACCCTCTTCTCTCCTCCCATCTCCTCCCTTCTCTCTCCACGGCCCCCCCCCCCCCCCCCCCCCCCCCCCCCCCCCCCCCCCCCCCCCCCCCCCCCCCCACCCCCCCCCACCCCCTCCCCCCCCCCCCCCCCTCCCCCCCCCCCCCCCCCCCCCCCCCCCCCCCCCCCCCCCCCCCCCCCCCCCCCCCCCGCCGCCCCCCCCCCCCCCCCCCCCCCCACCAGGCGCATCCAGCTCTCAAGGCCTTCATGTGTGGCTCCTTGAGCGGCACCTGCTCCACGCTGCTCTTCCAGCCTCTGGACCTGGTCAAGACGCGCCTCAGACCCTGCAGAACAACATGAAGCCTGGGTATGTAGTGGAGCTCGGCAATTGGAACAAAATCCATATCGCCATAAAAACTTTTGATTAATTATGCGATTTAAATTATTATTTGGGGAGGTGCACAGTTACTCTCCATTTGCACCCTATTTACACGTGTCAAAGAAATGGCCATAATATATTATCAAGTTATATTTGGTTACCAGGTGATCCAGCGTTTAAAAGATGAGTAACGCTGCAACAGGACCGTATTTAAACAGACTACAAGCACCTGATGCGCAGCTTCAGCTTCAGCTAACTTATTGCCAGTCCTCACCAATACAGACAATATGAGGAGACTGTAGGGAACTGGGGAACCACAAAAAGAACACTTCTGACAAGCATGAAAATACTCACTCACCCAGTAATCCAATTTAGTTATAATGGTGATATACTGCTTATCCATGACAGACCCTAGCTCCTGTCTGATGAATCTTAGTTATGTTGATTGGGGAAGAAGTACATTTGACTTCATAATCTTCTGTGATAAACGGGGCCTCTAGCATTTCGCTACACCTGCAATAACATCTGCTAAATATGTGTATGTTGACC